>NC_069115.1:17546000-17846000 GCF_025612915.1 Magallana angulata | reverse complement strand
ACGTTACAGGGACGACTCCTCAAATAACTAAACCTGGACAGAGTTGCACAAGTAAGATAAATTCGTTCTATGGTAGAAAATGTAAATGGATTTTACATTGTATATAGAGAGAAAAGCTCAATTATGTTGTTTTGTTTGTTTGCGGAATGATTTATGATATGATCTTCCAAATAACATTAACCATTATAGTCCCAAAGTTAACAAATGGAACACGCTTTTAACTGTAATGCATTTGCAATTTCCCCTTAAACAGTGCTGAAAAAAAGAACAACAAAACAAATGGCGCAAAATATTTTAAAATTTTAGCTGACAATGCCACTCTGGAAGAGTTGAGCGAGTTAAAAAAGAACAACACATTCTTGGAGAGGGTGTACAGTTTTGCCGCCAATTCCGTGAGGCGGCTGACGTCAGAAGTGGCTGAGCGGGACAAACAGATTCTGGCTTTACAACAAAAGATCCGGGCTCTTCATAATCAGCCCGGGGTACCCCTGGCCGCAAGGTGATTTTACTGCATTTTCATTTTTATTGCAGATGATACACGTGTTACCAAATTGATGTTTTTTGTTTGAATTTACTGGTTGGCGGTAAGTACAGAATTTCAGAATTTATGACAACATGAAAACTTCGTCATATTCTAACTTTTGTATTTATGCTCCCCCCGGTAATTTCAAATACACTGTACTTAAAAAAAATGACAAAGCTGTGTTAAATGTTCGGAGAATGATAAAGGCTAAACTCTTCCGTAATTTAAAGAAGGAGCATATTTCCTATTTTTTATAGTACATGATTCCACAAGGACTCGAACCTCACCAATTAAATCGTCATGACAGTCTACAAATAGGATATATTTTACTTTTATCGACATTTTCCTTCAATTAGCAGCACCTGTGATCTACCTCTCGGACTCGGAAACTCCAGCGTGATTCCCGATTCGGATATTTCTGCTAGCGAGACGCACGTGAATTACGTTCCCGTCGGCGCGCGCATCAACAGCCAAGCTGGATGGTACACTAATGACAAATCTAGGTCACAGGACTGGATTCAGGTAGACCTAGGTGAGAAGAAACACGTCACTAAGGTGGCGACTCAGGTAAGAAACGTCCAAGGTGTTAAGTTGCCGCTAAACGGCACAGAGAGTTTCATGAAGTACATAATATACATGTTGATTATTCGTATGATACTTTTAATTTTATTGTGTCTTGATTAAAGTGTCTATTGTGAGAACAATTTTTTTCGAAAATGACTCTGTATAAATAAAATTGTTTTATTGAAAAGGGGGCACCGTGTTGTGACGTATGGGTGACTAACTATACCATACAGTTTTCTCAGGACGGTGTACAGTGGACGGACTATCAAGAGCAATGTCAGAAAAAGGTAAAACAGGGAAGGATTAGTTATTATGAGGCACTGACAATGTAACAATCAAGCTAACTTTAAGAACGAATTGAGTCAATATGCTTTCATTTCAAATTAATTATATTTCTTCTTTTCAGTATTTCAGCGGCAACACTGACCAGAACACTATTAAACTGCAAACCCTTGAACCACCCATCGTTGCTCGATTCGTTAGAATAAACGTGGTCGACTTCAACCGGAAGTCCAGTAACGCTAACAACTACGTGGGCATGCGCTTTGAACTTTACGGATGTTCTGTCAGGTTTTAACGTTTTTGTCAATAAAATTGTTCAAACAAATACAATATCAATTTTTTAGTATTTAATTGGTTTATATATAATTATTAGATATAATTTGTTACGAATGAAAAACGTTTAGAAATGGCAAACCATAAACACCGTATCCCATATGTTTTGCCATTTTTGCAAGTCCTTCAGTTTCTATGTGTCTTTGGAACAATTTTTCCGGGAAATAAAGACCGTTTCGGTGACATTCTGCTTTTATCATTAAACTACATCCTCCCACGCCATCTATCGAAACTACTCTTTTCCCCTCTCCCTGTAAATGCGGTAAATATACCCTCAGCGAGGCTCCATAGCCCTCTACAACGAGTTGTTGCTGGGGAAGTTTCCGTTGTCTTTGCAAAGACTCCGCCGTTTCCCGCCAAGAATTTTTATCGTAAATTCGCAGACGACCATTGTTTTCTCTGAACAGACACGAGGCCGTCACAACGTCCTTGTTTACATATATCATCTGTTGTATCAAGTCTGGAGGAACGCTGCGTAAATCGGAATCCATCCACAGGACGTAATCCTCGTCTCCCATTAAGGCAGACATGAGCAACAAATTTCGGGCTCTTGCTAAATGGCTCCTTCTTTGAAATTGATTGACGTAAGAATGTTCTTTCATCCAGCTGTTTGTTTCTAGTCCTCCGGTGAAGTTAAAATGGAGGACGTCCGCCCTGCGGAGACCGATGGATCTGAATACTTCTATGGCATTCTTTGCTTTTAAAAACGTCCTATCGTTGCTACCGTCCTCCCCCAAAACAACCGAGAGTCTATTTTTAGGATAATTCAACGTTCTGATAAGATTCACGTAGTTTTCTATATCTCTCTCACTGTTGTGTATGGGTGTCAGAATTAACACCGAGAAGTCCTCACAAAGTGTCCTGTTAAGTGTCGTGAAGAATTCAGCAGTCTCAGGAGACACTGGTTCGGTTGTGTCAATTTTCAGGGAATGTTTTGGCACGGGAGATAACTTATATTTTGAAGCATTGAAAACTGTCCCTGTTTCACTATATTGACACATCATCGTTAATTTGCTTCCAATCACATCAGTACTTTGATTCCCTTGGCGTTTTATCATGGTCCAGTAAATTTTGATAATAGAAAATAGAAATATGAGGAACACTACTGACTTCAAGAGTCGTTTGTGGCTAACCATCGTAAAACAATCTACAAAAAGTCCATTTAAAATAAAGTTCGATAAGCGTACCGTATTTATGTTTTTATATTTAAATTAATTGAATAAAGTGAGGAGAGTGTCTGCTTCTCTCTCTCTCTCTCTCATAAAAATGAACAACTTATATATAAAACAACAGGGTTGAACGATATATACTTACCTTTGTTATCCTTAATATTCGTGCATCTTATCACGCCATCTCGTATTCCAGGGTAAACAATATAGCTGATAAATTTAACATTTATTCAATGGCATGTATATGTACCGTGGTATATATATATTGATCGTTCGAATTTACGAATGAGCACCCATGTGTCAAAAGCGATTTAATAATAATGAAGTTTTTAAGATCTGTTGAATTTTAAATCAAGTTTTATTGAAAGGAGTAAAATACCGGTATGTTATGGTGCATCAGTGTGGAATGAAAAATCAATGTGTTTGAATTAGACAGACAAGCCTACATTAAGATCAAGCAGGGCGTGAATAAAAGATATATTTGGTTTACGTCAGCATTTAATGAATTACACCAATAACATTGTCGTTATTGAGATAAGATACGACTCCCATCCGACTAAAATTCTTTTCCCCAATTTACTAGTTAAAATTGTTATTTTCTCTTAGTTACCAATGAGTTTTGCCGGTTTAACCCCATGTTACACCGGGCTGCGTCCCAAAAGTAATACCGCTGCGTCCATAAAAAATGCAGAATGCCGATGTGCGCCTACAGCGGCCGCGCAACAACACAGCGGCATCTTCATTTATCACGGAAGGGTCATTAGAACGCCATTTGACTCCGCGTACTTTGAGGATGTTACATTTAGCATGCAATAGAAATGAATTCGAAGTGGGGTCACCATGACAGGACGGGAAGATCTCTAGCAGCACTACAAGAACTCTGTCGGCGCTCTTGAGAAACGCACGTGCACATAATCGCACTAAATGAAGACGCGGTGATAAGTCGAGTGCGCTTACATGGAAAACTTTCGGAGTATTTTGGGATATCACTGCGATAAACCCCTGTCACACCGGGACTGCATCCTCAAGGCGATGCTGCTGCGTCCTTAAAATGTTAAATGCTTAGGTAAACGTAGCAGAGTTTCCTACAGCACCGCAACAACGCAGCAGCATCTTTTAAAATTTGTCGCGATGGAATCGCTTAGAACGCCATGCGAGGGCGCTCACTTTGAGCATGTACGTGGTTGCTCAAACAAACACGCTGTTAGATTGCGGCGACAGCGCCGTAGATCTCCAACAGCGCCACTGATGCTCTGTTGGGATGCTCAAGTAACGCACATTATCGCAGTATGGACGCAGTGATCGGTGGATTGCACTTGCACATGCAGAGACCTTTCGAGGTCAGTGATATCACTGTATCGCTATCGCTTTTACTGCCCATCCACAGCATTTGAACGTGTTGTTTTCTTTCTTTTTTTTTTGTTTCGCTGCATTCACGATTATTGCACTCTTTTGCGTTTCCTCTAGTTTCATTAGCATCTATAAAGGGCCAACGCGGATTAGGATTTTGAAGATTTTGGAAAGTTGTCTTTTTTTTAGTGCGTTGTCAGCCAGACCGCAAAATTTTTAACAACGACTGTTGTACAATAGCAAATTATATAGTAATTATTCTCAAAGCATATATAAAAAGAAGTAGTTTATATTATTCCAGGACCTATTCCAGGACGAACATTTAATTCATGTCATTGTTTTGTAATGTTACTAGCCCTTTTCTTAACCTAATAATGATTATTTTCTGTAGACCCGTTTACTAAGATTTTTGTTTGTCACAAAGTATTTCCAAAACAATAAATTACCTTATTTCTTATACCAACTTTTAAGTTGAGGTTTTTAAAGGGGCATGATCACGATTATTATTTGTCCAATTTTAATGTTTACAATGCTTCAGTAAAGCATTTTTAATATGCTTCCAAAAGGGCACGAGCCTTGTTTACATGTCAAAGAGTTGTGTCCGAGCAAGTCGTGTTTGTTTTAAAAAAAATTTACAGATATATGTGTATGTCATATTTCTCAGTTCTATATAAAATATTTCAAATCATCTTCATATGAATGAGGTTCCGCCATTCACATATTTGCTGACTCCGCATTTGGCTGCGGATACACAGGTTTCCATGCATGGCCATAGGATTTTCAAAATATTTGTTTCTTATTTATGGTTTTTCCTGGGCGGCGGAGGAGGCTTAGATCTTGTTATACTTTAGTATTATGGATGGACATTCTGTAATTTTATGTTACTTAATATAAGTCCTTTGTCAAATGGCTTGTTTGTGTGTTTAAAAGAAATAAACCTGGCGTCAGCCTACTCGGTCCGCTTCAGTGCAATGAAAGGGTGTTGCTATTATGAGTAAATGTATGAAATGAAGTGTGGACCATGATTTAAAACTCTTAGCGAATCATTAGAGCTTTGCTGATACTCGGAAGAGCGCAGTCAGAAGTAGAACTCTGTGGAAACGCAGTATATAATATGCCGTCGGAGCTCCGTTGATTAAAATGCATCGGTCGCGTCAGGACGCTAGCTTTGACATTTTCACTTAAATGCAAATTTTGTATTATATATATATATATATATATATATATATATATATATATATATATATATATATATATATATATATATAGTGCACGCAGTCAATGCACTGAACACGCAGTGAACGCATGGTTCAAAACTACGTCATGGGCGAGAGCGCATGCAATCAATTGCCAAGTACACGTACATGGTGAATTCCACGAGAACGCAGTTGCATGGCGGGAGCTCTGTAAAAAGCTTCGACCGCCGTGAGGACTCTGTGACATATTTTTTTTGCGAATACTTCGTATCAAAAATTTTACAATTTAATTCTAAAGAAATTTTCACATAACCTCATTGCAATTCGAGAAATTTTAAAACGTCGTAACATCTTTGTGGGCATGCAAACTGGTGTGACAGGGCGGTTGTTTTCTCAATCAAAGTTGGTTATGATGGTTAATGTGCATGAAACAGTTATAAGAATTACATCCCTTAAAATGCCAATTTTTCAGGTTTCTGCACAATATGAGTTCATTATACCTGTGCGGATCTTAAAAGTGGGGGAGGATGATGTCACCGTATAATTAAAGGTCTGCCCCGTAAAATGGTCCGGGTGGACCTTTAATTTTAAACATTTAAGGTCCGATTAATCATTTGGCTCAAAAAGGATCCGGCCCGTATAAGTATAGGTCCCCCTGACATGAGAGGTCCGGGGTATATACTTCATTTCTGTCTTTTTAATTTCGAGTACAAGTATTTTGTTACAAAATAAATAATAATCTTATTTTTATTCGATTAAAAGAGTACTTACCCGAAGTGAGTTCCTAAATATTCGCATAGTGTGTACACGAAATACAGTCAGAATATTCTTTAACTATTCAGTTTTAACGATACCTAATCATTGCTATGTTCAATGGTTCACCTTAAGGCATATGTGTAAGTCAGCTAGATCTTTTCGATAAAGTTGTAATATCAGTATCATTGTATGGATATGAAGTATGGAGTTATGAAAATGTAGACATTGCAGAACTTTTTAATGTAAAAATTTTGAAACACATAATTTTTCTTAAACAACATTTAATTAAATATATTATTATAAAAACGTTATAGGTGGAGAAACCTTAAACACATATCTGAAGTATAATATAAAGGAAAAAAGTAAGGAGGTTCACACACACTGCTTTCCCACATTACTTGATATTGCTAATTTGCTATGCACACATAATGAATGGCAGAGTACGCATTGAGTAAAGGGGCATAACTCGCCCACAATCGCCACACCAACACTCAAGTAAATTATTAAAATAATAGACTATATAAATTTTGGGCTTTAATACCGAGAAATTGGAAGAGTACTGTCTTTTGTTTATATATTTTAAATATCATTGGCACTTGAAGATTACCAATTTGTTTTTATTTTTTTCCAATCAAGCTTCAATGAAAATTCCTTTAAAAAATCCGGAAGTCATCTTTACATTCACGCAAAATCACGGGAGGTTCTTTAGTATATAAATGTTTCCACAATTTCACATTTTCACCGATAAACTCAGAAACGATAATACAAAATATGTGTAAATTTTCATTAAAAGTTTGCTATATATATATTAAGTAAATATGTGTGTAAATTTGAAGCGAGTAAGAAACGTTCGTGAAAAGTGTTGAATTCTTCATAAATATGAATTAAATTTTTAGATGAAAGGTATTTACAGCCTCAAAATGGTTTGTTATGAATAATTTGACTGTTATTTTTAATGCAGTTTGATTAATTTCGGAGCGATTCTGCAATTTTTTGCTATATTACGGGAAAACGGGAGGCATTTTAACTGTAGTGAAGACCTGTCCCAAGACACAGTTGGATTATTCTAACTAAGGCCTATAAAAAAAGTTGTGTGTTTAGGGTAACACTGATGAAAAAATTAGGTTAGGTATGTAGGAATTTTGTTTATTTTATCATATTTTTTTCTGCATGAATCCTAAGAATGTTTGTTTGTGTCATATTTAAAAACAGATTTTTTAATAGAAATAATATAAGATTCACAATCGGATAAAAACAGACATCTAAATATAGTAGGATCGAAGCATTTTTCTAGGTTAGGTCGGGTTACGATACCCTAAACAAACAGCTTTTTTTTTTAGGCCTAAGCAGAGTGTAGTGAATTGAAGCTTTAAAGCTTGGTTATGTAAATGTCAACAATACGGTGTGTCGATGTACATGTATCTATTTCGTAAATGTTCGATATCAAAATTATGCAATGCAGAGGGGGATCCAGCAATTTGGAAAAAAGGGGGGTGGGGGTGGTTGGTTCCATTCGATTACAATCAATATGTGCAAAATTCATCAGCTGTCAATAAACAACGTTTTCCGTGCGTATACAACTGTATTTAATAAACATTTATCTCATCACTATCTATTTCACATCTATTTCAAAATCAGAGTGCACTCCATTATTGAGCGTTTTGCCGTTTCGGTTTAGATCAGGAAGATTTGCATTATTTCTAGCTTAAGAAACCCAAGTTTCCAGCAATGACAAAGTGTGTCAATGCTTGATAGAAAAGAAACACTAAGAAACAAAAAACAACTCAGAATAGTTACGACAAACCGTTATAAAAAGGATATTTTATAAACAAAAATTATGTCTTTGATGTTTTTAAATTCTGAACTATCTATCGATTTTGATTTCTATATATCGATTGCCTTCTTAAATAAAGGTCTAAATGATAGGACATGACAAAAGAATAGGGACAATTTATTTGCTGAAAAGATTGTACGTGTGTAATACAATGGTAAAAGCAATTGTCGTCCCAGGGACCTTGATGTGACCTCTGTAATGGGTTCGCTACATCATCCGGACTAGTACAGATGCGATCATATTTAAAAAAAAGTTTTGAAAAGTTGTGCATTTTCATAATGGTTTACATATAAACCCCTTACATGGTATTTTTGTAACAGAATTTCCGATTCTTGGAAACAAAACAAAACAAGAGGCCCATAGGCCACATCGCTCACCTGAGGAACAATAGGTATGATAAAGTCAGCTTAATGGAGTCATAATACAAACAATCTGGACAATGTACAATAATACATGTAGATCCTGTATTAATAAAATCCCTTTTTCCCCCTTGGAACTCGGATAGCCCTGATTGCTGCCAATATTTACAAGAGCAGACTTTAATCACCGCTCCTGCACATATATAGGGACTCAACATTACGCAGGCAGGGATGATCGCACACCTACGCAACTCAACAGGTACCAACGTTTACGCAAGCAGGGATGACCGCACACTTGCGCCAACAGCTCAACCTAACGCAAGCAGGGAGTGCCGCATACATGCGCTAGAGAGGCCTGAACACCAGCAGGGATGACCATACATTAGTGCTCCGCCGCAACCACCACCAATACAAGCAGGTATGACTGCACACTTGTCTTAATGCAATACAAGGCAGGAATGACCGCACACTTTGTATCGAAGGTTAGAAAACACGTAGATTAGATAGAGCAGGGATGTTCATACACTCAATCTTTCCATACCTGTTCAAGTTTAACCCCAAACAGTCGCTTTATGCAATAGACACTGTCCCTATATATGTGCCGGCCTAAAATAATTCATAGTATCTAAAAATTGGAAATCAAAAATAAACACACTAATCCGGCCTAACCCCAAACTTCTTATGCAGAACAACTTATATACATTGAATATTTAATATTTATTATTGTATAAAAATAATCATCACAATAATTGGTTAACAGTGGATGCATTAATTAAAATAATCAAGAATCAATAAATCAAGGGCAATAACTCAATACAGTAATACAAAAAGATTCTAATGAAAAAATAGCTGCCTGCTTTAATTTTATAGTCATATCACATGTTGAGTATTGCAGTTCTCAAAAAGATCCTTTACAATTGTTTATATATGGGGTATTTAGCTACATCAAACTCTGAACCTTCTTGTGAGGCCGAAGAATTGTCCTGGAGCCAAAGTTTTAACAATTATAAAGAATCATCTTGCTGATTAGTTTCTGAGAAGAAGATTTTTAAAGATTTACTTTATATATTCCTATGTAAAACTTTAACACCCTCCCCTCCCATGTGGCCTCACCCTACCACCAGGGATCATGATTTTACAACTTTGAATCTACACTACCTGAGGATGCTTCCACACAAGTTTCAGCTTTCCTGGCTGTTTAGTTTCTGAGAAGAAGATTTTTAAAGATTTACTCTATATATTCCTATGTAAAACTTCGACCCCCCATTGTGGCCCCACCCTACCCCCGGGGGTCATGAATTTCACAACTTTAAATCTACACTACCTGAGGATGCTTCCACACAAGTTTCAGCTTTCATGGCTTTCTGGTTTTTGAGAAGAAGATTTTTGAAAATTTCTCGAAATTGTTCATGAATTTCTGATTATCTCCCCTTGAAAACGGGTGTGGCCCTTAATTTTCACAACTTCGAATCCCCTTTGCCTAAGGATGATTTGTGCCAAGTTTGGTTGAAATTGGCCTAGTGGTTCTTGAGAAGATGTTGAAAATGTGAAAAGTTTACGGACAGACGGACGGACAGACGGACGGACAGACGGATGACAGACAAAATGTGATCAGAATAGCTCACTTGAGCTTTCAGCTCAGGTGAGCTAAAAAGGCTTTCTTTTATGTTTCATGTGGGTATGAAGGTAGCTAGCATTCCAGAAAAATAGCATAATTTTCTTTGTATTTTTCGTATGAAACGATGTAAAACTCATCTGCTATAATTTAAGTTAATTAACTACATAATACATTTGAAAGCGGCTTTTTAAAGTAAAACGAATGCGTGTACTCGTACTTGAACGTCGTTTTACTCGTTGGCTTGTCAGTTCAAAACTGTATGAACTATGATCGATTTTTTTTAAGAAATAGAGTAGAAAATACTTTGTAGATGCATTATAAATCTGTGATACTGCTTAATTTTATGTATTTTTTTCATTTATTTTCCACATATTTACTCAGTGTAGTAAACACCGGATGCTGAAGGGGAGTACAATGTACTTTATTTCGATAAAAAATCGATAGGGTTTTTTCAGAACAAAATTATGGGACGCAGTACGAAATTCTTTAAATAAGCAATTTAAAAGCATTTGCTTGAGACAGTTATATTTCTATCATAAATGGGAAAAATTGCCTTTAAATACGCATTAAACGTTTTCAAAAAAAATCATATGATATGTCCCAGAGAAAAGGGGAAGGGGTCTGACCCCCGGAACCCCCCCCCCCCCCGGATCCGCCAATGCAATGTCAACCCGTGCACGGGTCAAAGTCTAGACTTGTCTTAAACAACAACAATGTCTAAGTTTACAAGGGCCAAAATTACATGAAACAAAAATTTGGAATCGTAAATTCGTGGTTAGTATATACACGTCTACACGGTTTTTTTTAAAGAATACATATATCTGCAGAGTATCATGAAATTCCGTGCAGCGTGTAAAAAGAACTGTGCTGCACACTTATGCAAACTAATGCAATAAATGGACTTTTTTCATGCTAGTAAATGAATTTACATTAATTGTAGTTTTGACATAAATGTTTCAATGAAAACATTATCCAATCGTAATGATAATTACAATAATAAAGCTTCACATGATTTTGTATATATTTTTGAACATATTTACATAGTTATTACATGTACATTTTGTAGACATTTAAATTATCAATGCCGTTTGTTTACATGTAGTATTGAATTTTCTTCACTTTGCCAGTTTTCTTCTTTGCCACAAACAGATTGTCTCTTGTGTCCACACATAAACCCCGTTGATACTGTAAATGACAGTTGTCAATGTAGCGGAGGAACTGTCCGTCTTGATCCAGGATGTGGATACAGTCGTTGTATCTGTCTGCTGTCAGGATGCGACTCTGGCTGTCTGTAGTGATGCCGACTGGTCTAAATGGTTCCTTGGTAGCAGAGGGAGGACCGGTGTAGGTAAACTGGAGTTTGCCGGCCTGATTGACAACCACTACTGCATCAGCTATATTGTCAGCTACACAGATATCTAGGTTCTTGTTCTCACTTATGTATTTAGTGTAAGTGTCAGATGAATAGAGAGGTTGTCCTTTGTCATTGTATTGAATCGTTTGTTTCTCTGTGGAGCCAGAGTACCGCACCACTTTAGTTTGTTTCTTATCATCAATGATCATGACAACCAGGAGGTCACTAGAGGAGGTACTACAGACAAAGAGAGGTATCCACCCCTGTAGTCTGATCACTGTCTGTATCTGTGTATTCTTCACTATGTTCACGGTTCTGTCCTTGGGATCAGTATAAACTAGTTCACCACTCTGTGTCACTGCTATGTCACATGGTATGTTCCCTGACTTGGTTTGGATTGACTTCACTAGTTTACTGTGGATGTTGTAGAGTCTCATCATGTTGTCCTGACCAGACGTCCACACTTCATCATCACTCAGACAGGACACACTGAGTAATCCATTAGATTGTCCATACTTTGTGTTTATATCTGTGATGATCAGTGGTACATCAATGAGTGGTCTGTCTGGGGAAAAGGACTCAGCACCGGGAGAATCCATTGTGTAGCCATGTTCTTCTGTTTTAATAGATAACGCCGACAATGAACCAATCTGCTGATAAATCTGTTCTCTGTTAATTTCCTGAGGAGTGAATATTGGTAAGGAAACTGTGAGTTTAGGTGGCAATCTTCTGAATTCAGCATTTCTGGATTGGTAGGTAGAGACAAAGCTGACATCATTGGAGTTCAATAACTTGTTCAGATTAGCAATACTCTGAGTAATTTCATTACAAATGCATTTGATTTCATTTTCGTGCTTATTTAGGGCAACCAGGTGTTTGGATTCCATTTCATCTATGTCAGATTTCAGTTTATTGATAGCAGTGTCTATTTCTCTGTGCAAAATGTCTCCATGTTTGCCAATAGCTGCTGTCACTTTCTTTGAGTTTTCCTTTAAATCAGCTTTTAGAACTGGGAAATTAGATTCAATTTCTTGGTATTTAGGATAAATCAGTTTCTCTAATTCTTGTAAATCTTTATGTAATACTTCTTTCTTTGCTTCAAGGCTTTTTAAGAGTTCAACTTGTTTGTGTCCTAGATGTTCACCAGTAGAAGCACGCTCTAAACAAATAGAAATGTTACAATGTTCACAATAAAGTTCACATAATTTTTTGGAATGTTTTAAACATTCAGGAACAAATCCCCGCTTTTTAAATGGCACTACTTTGTGATCTTTGGATTCATCAGAGAGATGTTCCCCCACACAGGCTTTGCACAGATGTATGTGACAAATGTCACAGTACATAGGGGGGCCCGGGGTCTCACAGAGATGACACCGTAACACATCCTGGGCCCAAGTACGGGGGTACATGGTCAGACACCTTGATGGGCGATTAATAGAAATCTGGAAATGAAATTTACCGATTATTCATTTTGTCAAAAATATATCCGTTTTTAACAGACGTACAAATCCAGCGATCTAATTCTTGAACTCGTAAAAAAACCCTGTTGAAATCGTTCTTTGTCACAAAACCAGTTCAATGAGCATGTAAAATTAAAAAATACAATTGTTCTTATAGAATCTAGATATATTTGTTTACAAAATTAACATAATCATATTAATCAGTTTCCGATTCGTAAACAAACTACACACCTTTACAAATTAACATGTCGATTCAGGTATTTTTACTTCCTGGGCTGGTCTCTGTGACGCGGTCTCCATCACGTGATGAAAATGCAGTGGTGGATATATCAGTAGGTACACCCCCCCCCCCCCTTCGGTGAAAATTCAATTACGACCACTGTTTGACTGATATAACAATAAACGATTATATAATTAAAAGTTACAAGAATTTCATGCGCGGATCTAGAGGGGGTCCAGACCCCCCTGCAAAATTCAAATTTCTCTGAATTACATTATTAAATTACCAAAAATATGCCACGGACCCCCCCCCCCCCAGCAAATACTCAAATAACCGTCGGACCCCCACCCCCTTTTCTGGGAAAAAATTCTGGATCCGCACATGTATTTTTTTTATTGAAACATATTTTAATGGTGTCTACGCTTATGAGTCCACATCAGATTCATCTGTCATTAAATATCAATCCTCTTGTACGCTTGCGTCTCTCCTTCCAAAACAAAAGAAAGATTAAATACGGATGATTATTTACAGAACAAAATTGTTTTGTTCATGCATTATTTAAAATATCTATAAAACAAAATTTCATTTCCTCTGACATTCCTTTTTTCAATTTGCATCTGTAAAATAAAGCCTTTCACTGATAATAACCTCTTCACTATCCTAAATATTCAATAAACAATATAGCATACACTATTGTATAAACTTAATATGACAAATGTAAGATATCCATTTGATCGTAATTCGGATTAAGTCTGCTTGTCATGATTCCGCAATTATAATCTATTACCGTAGTATGTGTTAACAACAACGATAACGACATAGTACATTTCTTAAAAAAAAATTGGTGTGTAGTTTTCTGACTATATATTGTAGTTTTAACTACTTAACTTGTGCATACATGTTCTTACATCATGCATAAATGACACCTTAATATCTTCTCTTGATGTGGAGAATTGTTTTTTCTCACTCATTAATTTTCATAAACCATTTATTTTAATATGCAATTATTTTCTATTTATTTACTATTATCTCAAATAAAGACCTGCTGAGTAACAGAGTTGACTGTCACGTAGCATCGGGGGAGGGGGCGCCACACTTTTTTCTCGCTGCAAACATTTTCTTTTAAAATTACATATGATAAAGCAAATTAATATAGGTTGCCCCCCCCCGCCCCCAACTTTTTTAGGTGCATGTAAAAATGGAAATGAAAGAGAGAAAATTAAAAGTGAAATTGATGTTATATGAAGTCTTATGTACGCTATGCTCTGCCCCCCCCCCCCCTCCAGGATTTTTATGATTTTGAGAAATTGTCATATTTTTTGCCGTTGCTTGTCAAGACCCCCCCCCCCCCAAAAAAAAAAAACAAACAAACAAACAAACAAACAAACAACAAACAAACAAAACAAAAACAAAAAATTTAAAAAAAAACAAAAACAAACAAAAAAAAAATCTCAAAAAGGAGATGCTACATGTACGTGCCTGATAGATGTCATCAAGAAGAAATGGGCACCACCATTAACAGACAGCAATTGAGGAGATGGATAGCGCAGATGCTCGGAAAAGACATCCAGTCAACTACAAGAACAACACTGCCATGAAACCCAGCAAGAGATAAGGAGACAGAGAGGGAGGTCAGGAACATCATGGAAAAGAACGGTGGAGACACAAACCCAATAGATAGTCAGCCGTGTAGGAAGTTTGTTGTAGTCCTAACCACCATCGGGTTTGAAAGAAAGTGATTAATATTTCTTGAATGTTGCCCATGTGAACAAATCATATTCATTTATTTATTTATGCATTCATAAGTCTTAGACCTTTTGCATTGTTTATACACGTAGGTAAACACATTCGATTTTTTTTGCATTGCTGATGTCTTCCATGATCTGCACATTTTGCTACATTGTTGATTTGTAAACAATCCATGCATTACTTCACCCCACTAACGTATTAGATACAAGTATCCATAGACTAATAATAACTTAATTATGTAGAAATGTGCATGCTTTAAAACTAAATTCCATTCAACTTATAAACCATCATGACACAGTTGTCTTTCCTTGGCATCACGAACAAAAGTATCAACAACATGTTCAAAAAACATTTTTATTTATCAACAAGCTCAATAAACAGCCATAGTTAAACAAAGAGTTTTTCTGTACATTTCTTGTCAAGTCATTATGTAATGCATACACAGCATCACATAACATGGAAAAAAAATAAAGACTCGGAGTACATGTACATCATCAAATTCAAATTAAGAGTGTAGAAATGCAAATAAAACACAGAAAGGTAGAAAAAGCACACGTTATTTGTAAGTTGTTCATATCAAACACAATAGCAATGAAAGAAAATATATTTATACAATCATTCCTATAATTAACAATATCATGATACATATTAAAATGGATCATTATAACAATAATGCATCTAACTATACATCATATCAAACATAATTAATTAAAATTCATAACGTTCATTCATAACAAATTCATACTGTCTCATATGTTCTTGTTTGAAGCATACAGTATAAGAATATTTTCTTCTGGTGCCTTCCTCCCAAATATTTTACAGTATGTTTTAAATGTGAATTAATCTGTAACATGCATTTATATTGTTGTATATACCTAAATAGATAAGCTATAGTGTGAAATTGCAGAAATTAAAATTTAAAAAAAATCATATACAATTCTGGGTGACAAATTGCTAAAATATGCACCCAAGAAAAAAATTATTTTTAATTAGATCAACAGATATATCTATGTTTGAATTTATTACAAGTTTATAAACAATTACTCGTGCAATGACTTTATTCATTTATTGATCCAAAGACATAAATAACAGAGATCTCTGGTATTTACATGCATGTTTCTGATTCACCTTTATTAGATTTTACCAGTTCATCTCTCCAAAATGACTTTAAGTGGTGCTCTCTTAATCT
This sequence comes from Magallana angulata, assembly GCF_025612915.1. Classification (NCBI taxonomy): domain Eukaryota; kingdom Metazoa; phylum Mollusca; class Bivalvia; order Ostreida; family Ostreidae; genus Magallana; species Magallana angulata. The sequence continues at coordinate 17,830,044 of NC_069115.1, read as the reverse complement.
CAAATAACCACTACAGTGCAACTGTCTTGACTAGCCACTGTCAATGAACTCTGCATTAAATTGCTTTAAATGGCTTCTCTAATTCTTACAACAGAAATCTACTCTAGGTCATTAACTTTCTGGACTTCTCAAAAATGTCTTCATTGTTTCACTGATCCCAGGGAGAATCAAACCTTCAATAAGATTTCACATCATTTTATTTAACTCAGTCCGAGAGTTGTTAGACTCATATTTCACTACTAGCGAGATCATGACTCACTGACCCACTTTGTCGAGTCCTCGGTCTCGGATGTGGTGAATGTGTGTTGCTGCTCCTCGTACAAGTAATACTATTTCTGATGTTTTGAATTGTTATCATATTACCTAATCACATCGTTTTTAAAAGAGTCTTTGACATATCCTCAGAGCAGCCCCAAAGCTAGAAGCAAGCTAGTAAACTTTTGATATATGTTTATGATATTTAAATACCCCAACCCTGTTTGATCACCTCATAATACTCAAGGAATGATTCATTATTCTTTGATTTAAATATATGAAGGTCAACACTACTTCTAAAGTGACAGTCTAAATCATGCAACCTAATTGAAATATAATTTTCTTATTTATTTATCAAAACTGCTTACATGCAAAATTTTATTTTCTTCACTTTGCAAATGACGGTTTCAGCCACAAAGAGGTTGTTTCTGGTGTCAACACATAAACCCCATGGATGCTGTAAACTACATTTGCCAATGAAGCAGAGGAATTGTCCGTCCTGATCCAATATGTGGATACAGTTGTTGTTATAGTCTGCAATTAAGATACGACTCTGGCTGTCTGTAGTGATGCCGGCTGGATCAAATGATTTCTTGGTAGAAGAGGAAGGTCGACCAAAGTATCTAAATCGGAGTTTCCCAGCCCCATTGACCACAACTACTACTTTAGCTTTACTGTCAGCTACACAAATATCTAGGTTCTTGTTTTCGGTGACGTATTTGGTGAAAGTATTATATGAATAGAGAGGTCGTCCTCTGTCATCGTATTGAATCGTTAGCTTTTCTAAGGAGCCAAAATAACAGACAACTTTTGTTTGTTTCTGATAAATACTATCCATGACAACTAGAAGGTTACCAGAGGAGGTACTACAGATATAGAGAGGTATCCACCCCTGTAGTTTGATCACTGTCGTTATCTGTGTATTTTTCACTATGTTCACAGTTCTGTCCTTAAGATCAATATAAACTAGTTCACCACTCTGTGTCATTGCTATGTCCTGTGGCCTCTCCCCTGACTTGGTTTGACTTCACTATTTTACCATGGAGGTTGTAGAGTCTGATTATGTTGTCATTACCACTCGTCCACACTTCATCATCACTCAGACAGGACACATTGCGTAAATTATTAATTTTTTCATACTCTGTGTCAATATCTGTGATGATATGTGGTACTTCAATGATCGGTTTGTCAAGGAAAGACGACTCAGCACCAGGAGAATCCATTGTGTATCCATTTTCTTCTGTTTTGATGAATAATGCTGTCAGAGATCCAATCTGCTCATAAATCTGTTCTTTGTTAATTTTCTGAGGAGTGAATCTTGGTAATGAAACTGTGAGTTTAGGTGGCATTCTGCTAAATTCAGCATTTCTGGATTTATAGGTAGAGAAAACGCTAACATCATTGGATTTCAATAATTTCTCCAGATCAACAATTCTCTGTGTGATTTCAGAAAGAGTGTGCTTAATTTCATTTTCCTGCTTTTTTATGGCATCCAGGTGTTTGGATTCCATTTCGTCCACGTCAGATTTCAGTTTATTAATAGCAACGTCTATTTCTCTGTGCAAAATGTTTCCATGTTTTTCGATAGCTGCTGTCAATTTCTTTGAGTTTTTGTTCAGTTCAGCTTTTTGAACTGGAATGTTAATTGCAATTTCCTGGTATTTTGAAAAAATTGATGTTTCTAATTCTTGTAAATCTGTCTGTAACATTTCTTTCTTTGCTTCTAGACTTTTCAAGAGTTCAACCTGTTTGTGTCCTAGATGTTCACCAGAGGAAACACACTCTAAACATATAGGGATGTTACAATGTTCACAATAAAGTTCACATAATTTTGGGGAATGTTTCAAACATTCAGGAGCAAAGCCCCGCTTTTTAAATGGCACTACTCTGTGATCTTTGGATTCATCGGATAGATGTTCACCCACACATGCTTTACACAGATGTATGTGACAAATGTCACAGTACATAGGGGGGCCGGGGATATCACAGAGATGACACCGTAACACATCCTGGGCCCAAGTACGGCGGTCCATAATCAGACACCTTGATGGGTGTTTAATCGAGGTCTGGAAATAGAATTTACCGATTATTCATTTTGTTATCAATTTGTAACAATTGTACAGCGATCTACTTCTTGAACTCGCAGAAATAAACTTGTATGTGCACGTAAACCAGTTTACTTAGTGTTAACAACTAAAAAAGACGATTTCTCTGATAAAATCTATAGATATATCTGTTCACACAATTATCCCAAATCATATTTTTTCTGATACGTAAACAAACTATTCAAACCTTCACTCTCTAACAAGGCGATTCACTGGTATTTTACTTTCTCAGGATGAACAATATTGCGGTGTGACGCGGTCTCCAGGTTATGTGTATCACGAGATTATAATGCAGTGATGGATATTACCTAGTGGGTGCATCCCCCCCCCTCCCCCTTCGGTCAAAATTCAATTACGACGTTCGACTGTTTATCTGATAAAGGTCCAAACAAGAAATGTTTAATCGGAGTTATTATCATGCGCGGATCAAGGGGGAGGGGGGTTCACACACCCCTGCAAAACAAAATTCTTTAAAATGATTTTAAAAATTGACAAAATTATATGCCTCAGGACCCCCCCCCCCCCCCCCGGCAAAATCAAATAACCGTCGGACCCCCTCACCCCCGCCGCCCGCTTTCTGGGAAAAAAAATTCTGGATCTGCACATGTATTTTTTAAAATATAGATATTTTTGAAACATAATTCACTTGTGTTTACGCCTAGGAGTCAACATCAGATTCATCTGTCATTAAAAATCAGTCCTCTTGAACGTTAGCGTCACTCCTTCCATAACAAAACAAAGAATGATTATTATTTACGGAACAAAATTGTTTTATTCATGCTTTGTTTAAAATATCTTACAACACAAAAACACATTTCCCTTGACATTCAATCAACACTGCCTTTTTTCAATTAGCATCTGTAAAATAAGGCCTTTAATTAATAATAATAACCTCTTCACTATCCTAAATATTCAATAAACAATATAGCATACACTATTGTGTAAACTTATGAAAAATATAAACATCCATTTGGTCGTAATTTGGTTAAATTCTGCTTATCATACTTATCGTGATTCCACAATTATATTAATCTACTAGATTTTGACCCGTGCGTGCACGGGTTGACATACCATATGATATTGGATATTTACGAAATAGATACATTGTCACACCGTATATATTGTTGACATTTGCATAACCAACCTTTAAGCCTAAAATATTGCTATTAATTTCACTACAATGCTGAGTTGAAATAATGTAAGTCTATGTGGGGAAAAGCTTTCACCACAGTTAAAATGCCTCCCATTTACCCATAATGTAGCAGATGTTTGCAGAATCGCTCCAAAACGATTTTGGAAAAAAATAATAAGTTGCATTAAAAATAACAGTCAAATTGTTCATAACAAACCATTTTGAAGTTGTAGATACCTTTCTTCGAAAAGTTTAATTCTATATAATTACAGAATTCAACATTTCATCAACAACGTTTTTTACACACCATGTTGACATTCGAAACTCTCGGGATTTTTTTTATAGTAAATGCACTGTGTTAGAGTTATCTCCCGTATTTTTGGAGGAATTTTCGTTGATTATTAATAAGCAAAGCTTGATTGAGAAAAAATATCAACAGCCAAGCTGGATGGTACACAAATGACAAATCTAGGTCACAGGACTAGATTCGGGTAGACCTTAGTGAGAAGAAACACGTCACTAAGATGGCGACTCAGGTAAGAATCGTCCATGGCGTTAAGTTGCCGCTAAACGGCACAGAGAGTTTCATGAAGTACATAATATACATGTTGATTATTCGTATGGTACTTTTAATTTTATTGTGTCTTAAGTAAAGTGTATATTGTGAGAACATTTTTTTGAAAATAACTTATTGTTATTAACTTATTGAAAAGGGGGCACCGTGTTGTGACGTACGGGTGACAAACTATACCATACAGTTTTCTCAGGACGATGTACAGTGGACGGACTATCAAGAGCAATGTCAGAAAAAGGTAAAACAGGGAAGAATTTGTTATGAGGCACTGACAATGTAATAATCAACTCAGTATAATAGCAAATTGAGTCAATGTTGTTTCATTTCAAATTAATTGTATTTCTTCTCTTCAGTATTTCAGCGGCAACACTGACCAAAACACTGTTAAACTGCAAACCCTTGTACCACCCATCGTTGCTCGATTCGTTAGAATAAGCGTGGTCGACTTTAACCGGAAGTCCAGTAACGCTAACAACTACGTGGGCATGCGCTTTGAACTTTACGGATGTTCTGTCAGGTTTTAACGTTTTTGTCAATAAAATTGTTCAAACAAAAACAATATCGATTTTTTAGTATTTAATTGGTTTATGTATTAGAAATTATTACACGTTATTTGTTACGAATGAAAGACGTTTAGAAATGGCAAAGCATAAACACCGTATCCCATATGTTTTGCCATTTTTGCAAGTCCTTCAGTTTCTATGTGTCTTTGGAAAAAAATTTCCGGGAAATAAAGACCTTTTCGGTGACATTCTGCTTTTATCATTAAACTACATCCTCCCACGCCATCTATCGAAACTACTCGTTTCCCTTCTCCCTGTAAATGCGGTAAATACACCCTCAGCGAAGCTCCATAGCCCTCTACAACGAGTTGGTGCTGAGGAAGTTTCCGTTGTCTTTGCAAAGACTCCGCCGTTTCCCGCCAAGAATTTTTATCGTAAATTCGCAGACGACCACTGTTTTCTCTGAACAGACACGAGGCCGTCACAACGTCCTTGTTTACATATATCATCTGTTGTATCAAGTCTGGAGGAACGCTGAGTAAATCGGAATCCATCCACAGGACGTAATCCTCGTCTCCCAAGGCAGACATGAGTAACAAATTTCGGGCTCTTGCTAAATGGCTCCTTCTTTGAAATTGATGGACGTAAGAATGCTCTTTCATCCAGCTGTTTGTTTCCAGTCCACCGGTGAAGTTAAAATGGAGGACGTCTGCCCTGCGCAAACCGATGGATCTGAATACTTCTGTTGCATTCTGTGCTTTTAAAAACGTCCCATCGTTGCTACCATCCTCCCCAAAAACAACAGAGAGTCTATTTTTAGGATAATTCAATGTTCTGATAAGATTCACGTAGTTTTCTATATCTCTCTCACTGTTGTGTATGGGTGTAAGAATCAACACTAAGAAGTCATCACAAAATGTCTTGTTAAGTCTCGTGAAGAATTCAGCAATCTCAGGGGACACTGGTTCGGTTGTGTCATTTTTCAGGGAATGTTTTGGCACGGGAGATAACTTATATTTTGAAGTATTGAAAACTGTATCTGTTTCATTATATTGACACATCATCGTTAATTTGCTTCCTATCACATCAGTACTTTGATTCCCTTGGCGTATTATCAGGGTCCAGTAAATTTTGATAATAGAAAATAGAAATACAAGGAATACTGCTGATTTCAGGGGTCGTTTGAGGCTAACCATCGTAAAACAATCTACAAAAAAGTCCATTTTAAATAAAGTTTGATAAACGTATTTATGTTTCTACATTCAACTTGATTGTATAAAGTGAGGCGAGTGTCTGCTCTCTCTATCTATCTCTCTCTCTCTCTCTCTCTCTGTGTAATAAAAATGAACAACAGCCTATATAAAACAACAGGGTTTAACGATATATACTTACCTTAGTTATCATTAATATTCGTGCATCTTATCAAGCCGTCTCGTTTTCCAGGGTAAACAAAATAGCTGCATAATAAATTTAACATATATTTATATACCGTGGTGTATATATCGATCGTTAAAATTTACGAATTAGCACCCATGTGTCAAAAGCGATTTAATAATAATGAAGTTTTTTAAGATCTGTTGAATTTTAAATCAAGTTTTATGCAAAGGAGTAAAATACGATATGTTTTATAAGCATCAGTGTGGAAAGCAAAATCAATGTGTTTAAACAAGACAGACAAACCTACAGCAAGATCAAGCAGGGTGTGAAATAAATGATATATTTGGTTTACGTCAGCATTTCATGAATTATACCAATAACATTGTTGTTATTGAGATAAGATACGACTCCCATCCGACTAAATTCTTTTCCCCAATTTACTAGTTAAAATTGTTATTTTCTCTTAGTTACTCACATCGTGCTGCGTCCCAAAGGTAATCCTGCTGACTCCATAAAAAATGCAGAATGCCGATGTGCGCCCAGCAGAAACCCCTAGAGCGGCCGCGCAACAACGCAGCGGCAACTTCATTTATCGTGGAAGCGTCGCTTTAGAACGCCATTTGACTCCGCGTACTTTGAGGATGTTCTGATAAGCATGTAATAGAAACAAATTTGAAGTGGGGTCGCCTTGACAGGACGGGAAGATCTCTAGCAGCAACCCAAGAACTTCGTCGGCGCACTTAAAAAACGCACGTGCACATAATCGCACTAAATGAAGACGCGATGATAAGTCCAGTGCGCTTACATGGAAAACTTAATTTCGGAGTATTTTGGGATGTCACTACGATAACCCCCGTCATAACGGGACAGCGTCCTCAAGGTGATCATGCTGCGTACGCGTCCTAAAAATGTAAAATGCTAAGGTAAACGTAGTAGAGTCTCCAACAGCACCGCAACATCGCAGCAGCATCTTTTAAAATTTGTCGCGATGGAATCGCTTAGAACACCATGCGAGGGCGCTCATTTTGAGCATGTATGCGGTTGCTCAAATAAACACGCTGTTGGATTGCAGCGACAGCACCATAGGTCTCCAGCAGCGCCACTGGAGCTCTGTTGGCATGCTCAACGCAAGTAACGCACATTATTTCAGTATATAGACGCAGTGATCAGTGGATTGCATTTGCACAGAGACCTTTAGGGGATATCACTGTATCGCTATCGCTCTTACTGCCCATCCACTGCGTTTGAACGTGTTGTGATTTTTTTTTTATTTCGCTGCATTCACGATTATCGCACTCTTTTGCGTTTCCTCTAGTTTCATTAGCGTCTATTAAGGACCTACGCGGATTAGGATTTTGAAATTCGTGGTTATATACATGTACACGTCTATACGTTTTTTATAAGTAAACATGTATTGTATCTACAGAGTGCTATGAAATTCCGTACAGCGTGTAAGAAGAACTGTGCTGCGAACTAATGCAAACTTATGCAATAAATGAACTTCTTTCATGCCACATTGTGGTAAATAAGGAATCATTCTTTGAGTATTATGAGGTGATAATTTCGGTCGGGGCGTGATCAAATCCAATAAAGCCCGAAGGGCTTTATGATAGATTTGATCACGCCCCGACTGAGATTATCACCTCATGATATTCAAAGAATTATTCCTTATTACTTATACTTACATAATTTTAAACCATCGTACGATTAAATATTTAAAAATAAATGAGCAAACCCCGCTGGCGCCTCAATTTAGAGTCATTTGAAGTTATGGGTTATATAGTACAAAATTGATACGTAATGAGTGTAAATATATGAATTTATATTGTAGTTTTGACATAAATGTTTCAATGATATATTATCCAATCTTAAAGCTGACATGAATTCATAAATACGCATTATTTCCCTTTTATCTCCGACTACCGCCATATTAGTTGTCGATTTCTATTGTTCTGCTCATCGCTACACACCCCCTATATAAGGCCGAAAGCACTATCCATGCTTCACCGCATTCAGGAATTCCATACACCCGAACACGTTACCTTGGACGAAAAGACTTGTAATAACGCGTTTTGAACAAAAATAATATGACAACCACTGCACTGGCATGATATATTCAATAAACGACGAAACAAGACAGACTGAAATCCAGGCGCAGACACTTACAAAATTCCTCGATAATTGTAGATCGTTTTCCTGTGTATCTATCGCACATGCGCAAACCACACATTGTGGCAGATTGAGCAATGTCAATTATCGCATGGATTTTAGAAACGGGACGTTTTTGTAGGAACGGATGGAAAAGTTGTTACTTTCTTGGATTTACTATCATTTAGCTACTACGTTGGATGTAGTGTCGCCGGGGTTTTCAAGAAGATGCAGACGTTATGCACTCTGTATGAACGACACACGTGTTCGATGTGCATGCGAAGTAAGGCAGCACTGTATGTGTAAAATAATACGGATACCTTGGACATCCTTTCAAATAATAAATATTTTTTGTATTTCATTGATTGTTGTTTTCTTTATTCTTTATTACTACATTTCTTTATTCTTTATTACTACATTTTACTACAATGTGTAGTTCATGCATTTAGAAGTCCGTGCAACGTGAATGCCTCGATCGGAAAGCAACGGACCGTAACTTTCTCGACCGGTATATATACCCCAGTGGCAGTAGAGGGGCGATCGAAAATAATACGGCGACCAAATGCTTTTATGAATTCATGTCAACTTTAATGATAATTACGATGAACATATCAATGTTTTAGGTTTTTGTTCGCGATTGTGATACTACTGGCTTAAGTTATTACTTCCTCTTTAAAAGCAGTAGTTAATTCTTCCTTTTTTGTCATTTATGATCAGCTAGCTGGTCGATGATAATTAACTATTGATCTACATTTGAAATCAATAAAATAATGCATCGTAATATTAAACGTATAAACACTGACAGTATACAACACTTTATGTCTGTATTCTCGATTTTGTCTATACTTCCAAACCATAGATTCTTTATGAATCAATATACATATACATGTACCATATTGATATCCTGTTTACTAGCTGCCTCCATGGTCAGTACAGACTTAGGACAAGTAACTGGTTGTATAAAGAAGTCTAACAATCGTATGAATATTTTTTTAAAAATATGACAGTTTTGTGGAACAACTACATGTATTTTGATATCTCATGAAAACTTTTGGTTTATAAACATATCTGTCATGCGAAATCCTTGTGAAAAAAACTCGCATATACATGACATACGATATTGAAGAATGTAACTTTAGTAAAGAATTTATTGTTAAGGATGTAACAATATAAGTCTTGACCTTGTGAATAAATTTACTTAGGTTTAATACAGAAAAGAAATGAGGGAAAACTGTAATATTTTCTGGCTAATCTTAAAATAATCTGCAAATAGCTCATTTAAACATGCAAGATAAGCGTATTTAGGTATTTACATACTTTGATAACTTTATTCATTTAGATTTAGTTCTACCTTATTTACTGATCGGTCGAAAACCTAAGTAGCCAAAAAAAAAAAAAAAATAATAAAAAAAATTACGGATTGTGCGAAAAATCATGTTAACGTCAAACTCAATCTTTAATGTATTTTAAGTTAAAAAAATTTCCAGCTTTCGCGAGTGCTAATATATATTTTATATTTTCTGCAATGTTATACACGCATGAATCCCCCCCCCCCCCCAAAAAAAGGTGTTTTATTGTTCAAATACCATAGCTGTATCCTTTATTGTGTCAGAATTATAAACAAATAAACTTGCATTCTTCAGGACGTGAAAATGTTATTACGCATTACGCATCTCTCGTCCCAAAAATGTACTTCAAAAAATAACATGACAACTTGAAATGCACTTTTACATAATTTTAGCGTATTTTCCATTTTTTTTTCAATTTCGGGAAGATATAAGTTGTTTGTTCCCCATTTTTCACCCTTTGGGGTCTGAATCTTTAATGAATTTATATAATTTAGTTTCTGTCTTTTCCATTTTCGATTTCTTTGTTAGGTAAACACTGCGACGTTTCCGTTGAATTTTATTTATGAAGTTTATATACAATTAACTACATTATCAGACTAGCTGCATGCATGTTCTAATCCTTGGGGAAAATGACCAAATGTTTACCTTACTCTAGACTAATAATCAAATATTGCTATGCATGTACCCCTACATACATGTTTTCATTTCTGGTAAAATAATGCGTCAGACCTTGGACATATACACAACAATGATGGAATATGTCAACATACTTAATGTTTAAGTGATGGATCACAAAAACAGTATGTTGAAATATTCACCATTATTGTGTGAAGTATTCGTCCATGCATTTGATGAAAAGATTGATTCTATTTATATTTAATATAATAAATAAATCAAACACACACACACACACACACACACACACACACACACACACACACACACACACACACACACACACACACACACACACACACACATATATATATATATATGTTTCATATCATCAGTGATCATGACAACCAGGAGGTCACCAGAGGAGAGGCTACAGACAAAGTCCGGTATCCAACCCCGTGTTCTGATCACTGTCTGTATCTGTGTATCCTTCACTATGTTCACAGTTCTATGGCTGGGATCAGTATAAACTAGTTCCCCACTCTGTGTTACTGCTATACCCCCTGGTATCTTCCCTGAATTGGTTTGGATTGGCTTCACTAGTTTACCGTGTAGGTTGTAGAGTCTCATCATGCTGTCCGTACCACTGACCCACACCTCATCATCGCTCAGACAGGACACATTGCGTAATTTATTAGATTGTCCATACTCTGTGTTTATATCAGCGATGATCCGTGGTACATCAATGAGTGGTTTGTTCGGGGGAGAGGACTCAGCACCGGGAGAATCCATTGAGTAGCCATGTTCTTCTGTTTTAATAGATAACGCCGACAATGAACCAATCTGCTGATAAATCTGTTCTCTGTTAATTTTCTGAGGAGTGAATATTGGTAAGGAAACTGTGAGTTTAGGCGGCAATCTTCTGAATTCAGCATTCCTGGAGTTGTACGCAAAGGCAATGCTGACATCATTTGAGTTCAGTAATATCTTTAGATCAGCAATGGTCTGTGTGATTTCAGAAAGACTGTGCTTAACTTCATCTTCCTGCTTATTAAGGACAGTCAGGTGTTTGGATTCCATTTCGTCCACGTCAGATTTTAGTTTATTGATAGCAGTGTCTATTTCTCTGTGCAAAATGTCTCCATGTTTGTCAATAGCTGCTGTCAATTTCTTTGAGTTTTCCTTTAAATCAGCTTTTAGAACTGGGAAATTAGATTCAATTTCTTGGTATTTAGGATAAATCAATTTCTCTAATTCTTGTAAATCTTTCTGTAATTCTTCTTTCTTTGCTTCAAAGCTTTTCAAGAGTCCAACTTGTGTAAGCCTTCTGTCTTACAGGATCCTATTGAGGGTCAGCTCAAGCTTATGGATGACAAGTCCAGTATTTCTTTCTCAAGCGGTTTTATTAAGCGTGATCGTATAGTTAAGATTACAACAATCTAAAGCAGCCCAAATCAGGAGTCTGCACAATCTCATTTCATATGGGTATATATAAGGTTTTACTTATGATGGACAGTTTTGACTAGTTCGGCCCATATACGACGATCATGAGTGAACATTTATTGTTCAAAATTAAGATTAATATTTTATTCCTAAATAAAGTAACAAAACCGTCAAAACTGCCAATCAAAGAGTCTGGATGCAGGATGTGGGTCTCCGAGTCCTGGGTCTCGGAGCCCCCCCACCTAGTATGAGGCATCACTTACTCACAATACGTTCATTCATACACGGCATAAAAGGTTACAAAGGTTAATATATAGAATACACAATACATGACTCAATATAGAATACTAGAGCTATCGTTGCAGACACAGAATCGCCAAATATGTCACTTGTTGTTAAACTCTCAATTTGGATATCATTATGCCCGTATTATGCACCTGGTTTCATAACATCATTTAGGAATACTACGCATTGCTACAAGAGTCACAGAGTTCATTCTGTCAATTATCATTAACACCATTCAGTGCGCAGCATCTAGGTACACATAAATATCATAGTGACCATTATGTAATACTAGCAATTCAAGGTCATAGCATGGCTATCTGTTTACATACGTCCCCCAAACAAAAGAAATATCCCGAAGGGAGATTTCTCATGCCTGGCGCCCGGAATAGGAAAGCGTCCTTGATCTACCCTTGATCAGACGAACTTCCTAGTGACATACCAGTCAGAACATCTATGTTAAGAGATAGTAACAAGTGACATGTTTCCACCTCCGGCTTGGAACACCATTCATCTATAAAAACAAATCTATACCCAGGATGTATACTTGTTCATAAAATCATATAGCTTGATTATATCGCATTACAATCATGAAAACAATAATGAATAAAGTATGATAATAATGACCAAGATGAAATAACCATAGTTGAATATAATCGTAATTCATCATCCAAGTAATACTAAGTATGATTAAGCTTGATGTCACATATATATACAAAGTCAGTGCATGCTTATAAGTTCACAAAAATATCTCTTCCTTCCTAGGGGCGAGGTTCGCGTCATAAGTTCGGTGTCCATCGGTTTCTTCCTGAATTTCTCCAGAGTGAATCAACAAATACAAGATTTACATTAGCACAAGATAACGCACATTTCTACTTTACACATTTCACATTTTCTTAACTTTCGCTAAATTTCACAATCCTTTCTTAAGGAATACACAACTTCTTCGCGGCTGTAGCTCAATTATTCATCCATCATCGGCACCCGTGGATAGAGGGTCGGCGCGGATGGCGAGGCGACTTCTCGCGGAGCGTCTCCTGCGTTCCTCTGTTGCATAGACATCGCGGCCTTCTCTTCCAGGTATTTACGTGCCAGCTCTGGGTCCGGTCGATAGTATTTGGTCCATGGATAGTCTTCATTTTCCTCCTCTCCACGAAATTGTTGTGCTAGTTTAGTCGAAATGGTCCCCGTGTTACTGGCCAATTTGTGAGTTCCGATTCCTCCGCTTCGTCGGGGTTTCTCTTGGATCCTAGTGACTTTCGGGATTGGTTCAAGTTCAATAATGTCGCTAGAGGTCCTTTTCTCTGGATTCTCACAACAAAATACAGTGTCTTTGGAAGAACCTTTCTTATCTCCGTCACTACCCCTTTTTCGACAACCTGTCCAGCAACCACTACAGCATATACCACCCCACTTTTTAATAGTTTTACGTTTCTTAATACAAAGTCCTATCGTTATTGTTACTGCCAAAGTTAAACACACATAAAACCAGGGGCTTCCCACCCAAGACGAGGATTTCATGGGTTGTAAATTAATTACTGGCAATTCCGCCATTAGTGCATTCATAGGGAAAATTTTAATATCTTTTAATTTGTCAGGAATTTTTATTTGGCTAATTTCGGGGTGTCGGGTGTTTAGAGGGTCCCAAAGGGTGCATGTATCGATCTCATTGATAAATTTTTGGAAAGAATTGGTCATGTTGAACTGACTTTCTCTATTATAAAATGGTGGTAATAATAATGAACCGTGAAAACCCGAGCAACCTTGTCCCAAACTCAGAATGTCTATCGGGCTCTTAACCTTTGTACTTTGTGTATTTTGTCCACATTTTACATTTATTTCTAATGGCTTTGAAGAAGTGATTAACCACTTTCCTTCACGCAAGTTGACCGCATTTGGATCAAGTAACTTATTTTCCACTAATACCGAACAATGTTTTTCTATTTCTGGCAGATTATTTATAAATATTTTTACTATGCATAAATCGCTCGAGCTTACGGGGTAAAAGGGTTTATTTATAGAACAAAAGTTCCCGTGTTGTCTTTTACATGCGTTGGTTTCTATTTTAGATAAGGTAGTGTATGTTCCCCGAACATCATCTATAGCGATTGCTTCAGTGTCGATATCATATCTAGCCAACAGATTTGATTGATTCGTTTTTAAATTCGGCACCGGGAGGTTATGGACCTTGAATAACTCAAATCGTTTGTTTGTATCTAACAGGGGTATAGTCATTGCAATTATGAGATTTTCCTCCCCAATTAATGTCGTACATGGTAAAATCCTATAATAAGACCAAAGGTCGGTGGTTATATCATAAGGTAATTTAAGATACGAAGGTAACTGATCTGAGATTTCTAACAACAGACGCCTGAGATCTCCTGGGGGGATAACGGTTGGAGAGAGATGTCCTAAAGAAAGCATATTGAGACGTAAACGAAGTTGTTGTAAATGATTTCTAGTTACTGAGACGATTTCGGATAAACTACTTAATGTCCTGTCGAAACGTATGTAAATGTCATTAAATCTTTGCATGTCATGCAATTCTCTGCCCAGTGTTGATTGTTCTGTCATTGATTCCTTAAGACTAGTAATAATTTCATTTATTGTCCTGCGGTTGTCCATTATATTTTGCTGATTATCTTTAACAAAAGTCATACTTTCGGTTAATACATGTTTTATTTGCTGTTGATTATTGGCAAGCTGCCTAACATTGCTTCTAATACTGTTTAAATCTTCTTCGTCTAATGTACCGAAAAGAAAAGATAGGACTTTCCCTACAATTGGTATTACAGCTCTAGTATTTCTACGGTGCATAAAACGAATTTCTTGTACCTCTTGTTCCAAATATCTTCTGTTTACCTTAAAATTGTTTATCTCAACTGAAAACCTTTCGCTCATTTGATAAAGCCGAAAGATGGGCGTCATGCGAATAGTTTGATTAGTATCAGTGACTGATAGTTTCTTTGATTCATCCCCAATGGCTTGAACTAAAGTATTTTTGACAGTTACTAATTCCGTTTGTAACAAATTAAGAATGGTATAATAAGGATTTAAGCTTATTGTCGTGATTGCTGTCCATTTTCCTTGCACCAGAGAAATATCCTTAACTTTTTCAAAAATTACATTTTTCCTGACGATATTGTTTGCGAAAGGTATCCCAAACACTCCAGCTAGGAGGAATACTGTCAAGACCCACTTCATCCTGCAATTAATAATTGAAACTTCTAATACAAGGGTGTTTGCAGAAAGTTCTTTCAAATTGGTACATCCAGCCAATTACATTCCTTCTCGTTTCTGACATTTCTATCATTTTTGAATGAGTTTCTACTAAATCAAGTGGAAAGTGTTTTTTCATAAACTTGATGAAAGAGGGGTATAGCAGCAGCGTTTCATTATTTCCTATCACTATGGCTTGTAGGGTTACTATTCTTTGAAATTCTGAATTTATCTTAAGCCTAGTAGGGCGATTTTGTTCCGCGATTCTCTGATACTTCATTATTTGAGCCTTAACCAATTCGGGTAAATCACGGATCAATTCACAGATTTTACTTAACGGTATATCTTCATCGTCAGAGGTCATTGGGACTAATGCCTGAGGAATTTCTACCTTAGGATGTGAAACTCTTGGAAGTTTTACAAAATTATTTCTTTCGAAGCCAGGTTGTAAGGAGCCCAAATTAGAGTGTAATTGTTGTGAGTTAGTATTTGTTCCCTGCTTCGGCATTTCTAGCTTCATCGACCATTCACGTTTTGGGTCGGGTCTAAGTCTTGATTTGTCTGAAAATTTCTCCCCCGATTGTGAAAATGATGTAAGTGAGCGGGGCGACGGTCGTGGATCGGACATCTGAAAAGAACGTTCGATATATTAAGACCTTGGATTAACCCAACCTAAAAGGTTCACCATTTATGTCAAGAAGTACTAATTCGTTTTCGATTGGATTGAAATCCATTATCACCCCATTTTCACCTACTCTAAACGAGTTTGGGACGACCTCGTTTGCTAGGATGAATTGTAAATACCTAGTCTCTTCGTGACCAATGGTATCAAAAAGATGATAAATTTCATCGAATTTTTTCTTAATTTTCAATAACCTGTTTATGTTCGTTACGAAAGTTGGACTAAATTTTCTAAAAAATGCATCAGCATATTCATCCATTCTCTTTAACTCTAACAGAACTGTTCTCTTTGGTTCGATTTCCGCGTTTGCCAAGCGATGGTATGTCATGATTTTATCCAAGATTAATGGGGGCAAATCTGGATAAATATCTTCTCCAGTGAATAATTCCCTGGGAGTTTTCTGACTTTCGGCCATTTCTGTAAAATAAATGAATTATTACCTTATTTAGTACATAAGTTTAATAAGGCTCCCCATTTAATGTGGTTCATTAAGATCTCTGAACTGCATATTCAACCCGGCTGCGTCATTTTGAATACTCCCCATATCAACTAGATCTAGGACCATTGCCGACAGATACTCTAATTCTTCAGGTCCTAAGCGTTCACAATCCCTTAGAATTCTCATCATCAATTTTAGGTTTCGAATAAAGCTAGGTCTCAGTGTTTCCGGACTTAACCTCCTATTTAGGTACTTAGAATATACGTTAAATCGCCTTAACTCTACATTGACATATTTCTTTGGGGTCAATTCCGCGTTTGCTAGACGGTGATACTTCATAATTTGATCGATAACAGGATAAGGTAGCTGGTCAGGGTAAATGTTCCCAGGGGTATATAATGAGTTGATCCTCATAGCTCTTTCCTCAAGGTTGTCAATGCTTTCCATTTCCTCTTCCTCTCTCCCTGATGGATGTTCCGATCTTGCACTTGCCATTTTCTGCAAGAAATGCAAGACATCAGGAACATCCACCCATGAACAAGAGAAAAGCTAAATTGCTATATCCCTATTTTTTTTTTTAATTATTAATAAGCATGATATATGTACAAAGCAAAGCTCATTCGAGATTATTTACATCTACATTCGGTTTCGGGTGACCCCCCTCCCTCCTAACGCTCGCGGAGGTGATTTCTCCTCTAATGATTAGCATAACCATATCAGAGTATGGCTCTGTATCACTCAAATAATGGCTGTATATGTTCAAGGTTGCTGTCAATGTGACTCCTCCAAACTTTATTTTGATATAAAGTTCACTAGGGGGCGTCAATCTCAGTTCCCATAACTCAGATTCTGACATCTGAAAATAAAGGATACTTTATCTACCCTATTACTAACTGTTTTAAGACAACTAAACAATCCTCTTTAAATTTTTGTTTATTAGATTTACGGGGTTTAGGGATTGGTTTGAAGCCTAGACCTACTTTAGGGACTATTTCATCTATTTCCATATTTTCATCTAAGGGTACATTTGGATTATCTAAGGGTATTTCATAGTCTTGACCACTATTTTCACCACATTGATTTGACTCATGGGTCTCATCCGATTCTGAATCTACGGTCTGATCATTCTCGTGTTTATACTGCTGATCATCCATGATCGTCTTAGCTCTTATACGTCTTTGAAGTTCTGCTAGGGGAATATCCTCTTCGTCTGAAGATCCTTCTCTTTCCCATTGTTTGGACTGTATAGCTCTTTCCAATGGTTCTGGTTGCATGTCTTCATTTTCTGACGACGATTCATCTTCCGGTGGCACCACATAGTTAGTTTTTCTTAGAGTTCTTCCACCATCTTCAGTAGTTTGTGAAAGGGGCCAGTGCGAAATATCTGCCAGTCTTAATTGTCGTGCATGGCATTTGGTGGTTAATCCAGTCAATTGATCTCTCACCACGAAACTAACTGGTCCTTTCTGCTCTATGATTCGATAATATGGTAGCCACTTTTTATCTAACTTATTTTGTCTTCTGTTGTTCTTAAGGTAGACAGGGTCACCTACCTGAAAATTTTCATTTTTGCTTCTCTTATCGGCCTGAGCTTTCTGTTTCTTCTTGGCTTCCTTCATATTACGATGTACTAGCAGGAAAGCTTTATGTTGTTCTTGAAGGGCGATCTTGTGTTGATCTTCTCCCGCATATCTCCTTCGAGGTTTCATTAACGTATCAAGAGGTAATACGACATCTCTGTTGTACATAAGGTAATATGGAGAAAACTTTGACGAGTCGTTAGGATGGAAACGAATGGCTGCCAACGTCTGATTAAGATGAATATCCCATGTTTGAGCGTTGTCTGTTGTTTTCTTAGCCATCACGTCATGTAGAGTTCTATGAAATCGTTCTACTTTACCATTACCTTGAGGGCTGTAATAAGATGTTTTGATATGGTTGATATTCAATTCTTTTAAAGTTTCTTCCACTTTCTTATTCACATTTTCTGTTCCGTTGTCTGTGAGGATTTGAAGAGGACAGCCATATCTTGGATATATTTCTTCTAAGATAAGATGTACTATGTTGTCAGCTGACTTATCAGGGACGGGAAAAGCTTCTGGCCAACCAGAGTAAATGTCAATAAAAGAAACTATGTACTTGTTTCCCGACAAGGATGTTGGATATGGTCCTGATAGATCAAGTCCTACTTTAGCCATTGGAAAAGGTGGTATATCTGTCTCTTGAAGTGGAGGTTGATTTTTCTTATTGCTCCTCGTTTGGCATACTATACATCCTTCTATATAAGAGTATAACCTTTTGTACAAATTTGGTATGTAGTACTTTTGTCTGATTACGTCATATGTTTTGTCCACTCCCATATGTCCAAGTCCGTCATGATACTGCTGCACTACTAAAAGTTCTAACTCACGTGGTACATACAGGCGAAGTTTTGGGCCTTCTGAGTCTCCATCTGAAAGATAGTACATTAAACCATCAGTTTCCAAAAACTTCTTTTCTTCAGTTGCTGTTGCTGTTCCTTTATTTAACCGATTTTTCAGTTTCTTGATCTGCTCATCGTGTTGTTGACTTTCTTTGATGTTGATTTCTTCTGGTAGATCAATGAAGGGTTTGACCAATTCGTCGTGTTGTTTAACTTCACATCCGGCTAATCTCTTAGGCGAAAAGGCATTGGAGTTAAGTACGTTCACTTCAAAGAAATTGTCCTTAACATCTGGTTCATCATGCTCTGATTGTTCTTCCTCTTCACACTCGAGGTTGACTGTCGGTAATCGGGATAAGAGATCTGCACAGCAGTTAAATCTTCCTTCTATGTACTCTACCTTACAGTTATATCCTGCAATACTTAATGCCCATAGTTGAATTTTCTTATTTTGCATTGGAGATTCTAAGATATACTTGAGCGGCTTATGGTCTGTTCTTATAGTAAACTGAGCACCGTGTAAATAATGGTCTAACTTCTGAAGGGCGTAATGGATTGCAAATGCCTCCTTTTCTATGGTTGACCACTTTTCTTGAGTTTTACTCAGCTTGTGGGATAAGTAATATATTGGCTTATCTTCTCCCTCATCTGTCTTTTGAGTAAGGCACGCTCCAATACAATTGTCGCTGGCATCGGTGTACAGGATGTAAGGCTTATTAGTATCTGGATATGCTAGTAAAGGCACTACCGTTAAACTTTCTTTAATAAAGTCAAACGCTTTTTGGCAACATGGCGTCCATTTGAACCTTGCATATTTTCTGGTTAAGTCAATCAATGGTTCCGCAATCTTAGAGAAGTTCGGTATAAATCTCCTGTAATAACTACACATACCTATAAAGCCACGAACTTCTCGGACTGTAGTGGGCGCTGGTAACTTTCTTATAGCTTCGACTTTCTTTGGATCAGGTGTAACGCCATGTTCATCAATGATGAAACCAAGATATTCTGTCTGTTCCTTGAAGAAACTACATTTCTTTAGCTTCATTTTAAGTCCATGCTTCCTTAGGCGGTTGAAAACGTCTTGAATATGCCGAAGATGATCTTCCGGTGTCTCTGAGAATATAAGAATGTCATCCAGGTATGCGATGGCAAACTCCTCTTGTCCTTGAAGAACTATGTTCATTAGCTCTTGAAAGACTGCCGGTGCATTACTCAACCCAAATGGCATCCGGTTGAATTGGAATAGTCCTTTGTGACATGCAAAGGCCGTTTTTTCTTTACTTGAATCTTCTAATTTCACTTGCCAATATCCACTCTTTAAGTCTAGTGCAGTGAAATATTTTGCCTTACCTAGTAAACATAGGATGTCATCAATCAACGGTAGCGGGAATGATACGGGTTTCACTATCTTATTCAAGCTTCTAAAGTCAACGCACATTCGGTCTGATCCGTCCTTTTTCTTCACCACTACTAAGGGAAATGACCAAGGCGATTGTGATCTCTCAATTATCTTTGCGTCCATCATTTCCAGTATGGCCTTGTCAATTATCTGTCTTTTATTTAAGGGTACACGGTAGGGTCTGTTCTTTATTGGGTGGTGATCTCCAGTTTCTATCTTCATTTTAACAGTATCAGTCACTCCAAGGTCACTGTCTTTCTTTGCAAATAAATCATTGTTTTTGCTCACAAGTCTTTTGATTGAGTGTTCAAATCTTCTAGGTACATCAATTTCTTCTTTTGTGTCTTGAGTAGTCTGTATTTCTGAGATTTCCTTCTGTTTTAATGCGGTAATTCGTCCTACTATGTAGCCTCTTGGAATTTTATAATTTTTGTTAGTTTGGTTAACGAAGATCATTGGAACTTTCTTATCCTTCCGAACTATACAAACGGCGTCTTTTAAATATAGTCCTGGGTCTTCCATAATGCAGTTATTGTCTATGCTGTTCACTTCAACCAAGTCATTTTTTTCCAGAGGAAAATTGTTATTTATTTTTCCATAGAATACAGTCACCGTGTTTGGTCTCATAATAAGTTTCTTAGGAGTTCTTACAATAGTTGAGATGTGTAAATCTTCTTTAAGTTCCGCGTATACTTTGCCGTCAATACGCATGAGTCCAAGATCAAAGTATAAACGAACATTGTTTTTCTTGAGCCAATCACGACCGAGAATCATGTTTCGGTTGAGTCCCTTTGTCACATAAAGTTTGTGGTCTAAATTTAACCCTGCAATCTTAAAGGAAATATTTACATACCCTATCGCAATTAAAGAATTGCCATTTGCTGCTTGTAAAGAGGGGATGTCATTATTAAACAACTTGGGGCGGGGAAATAGATTATCATACATTTTCTTACTAATTAGAGATACGGCTGCACCTGTATCTACCAAAGCTCTAAATTTATTTTTACCTACTTTTAATAAACAGCTACTGGGGTTGTTAGTAAAATTAATTTCATATGTAGGTCTTTGTTTAAAGTTCTTTCTTCGGGCTTCAACGAAGGAAGAACGTCTTAGTTTTCCTGTTTTTGTTTGTCAAAATAAGAGCGCGATTTGAAATTTTGAGACGATCCCCTATTTACTTGGTCGCTAGATTTATATGTTCGGCCTTGACGATTTGATGGTCTGCCCCGATTTTGCTGCGTTCTTTGATACATATGCGAGCCCCAACAATCTGCACGCACATGACCTATTTTACCACAATTCCAACATTCCACAGGCGAACGGGGTCTCTGCTCTATATTATGGACGGGTTTGTTTTGACTGGGTCGTTTATCTATTTGAGGACGGGACCTGACTTGGGATTTATTTTGAGTACAAAATCGAGCCCTATGACCCGTCTGTTTACATTTAAAACACCTACTATTACGCGCATGGTCAATTTCCATTGGTTCTACATGCCTTGTTTCTACTGAGGTAAGATTATCTGCTCTATCCTTTAATGAGGGAAGAGTAGTATCAAAATTTGAAAGAGTCCGTCTGTTGTCATTACTCTGTACAATTTCTGTCATATTTGACCCTCTTATCGCTAGTCTCTGTCTCAGATTTTGTTCTCGCATTGCTATTTGAATTGCGGATTCTAAATCTATAGGGTTTTCTCGCAAAATTTTCATTCTGAGATAGTCGAATGTCAACCCGTCACAAAAGATATCTACTAACTGTTGTTGTATCAAAGGATCTTTTAGTCTATCATTACTGTAGGCGTCTTCCGCGATTTGCAATAGTCTCTCGGCGAACAACTGAACACTTTCATTTGAATTTTGTCGCGTCTTACGCATTACTGCTAACGCGTGTTGGGGATCTGTTATTTCTGCAAATCTATTTTTAAGGGATTCCTTAAGATCGTTCCAAGATGGGATTTCTTCAGACGCATTTGTTTCATCTAAATACCTTTTAATATAATCCCCAACTGAACCCTTACTCGTTATGTATGCAAGCATGGGGATCTCATGACCTTGTTTCCCAGACATAACACTGTACTTTTCAACTTCCTTTATCCACTGTTTAAATTTTTGAGCATCTCCCTCAAAAGGAGTTATCACAGAAGATAGGGGCACTGAGAGTGCGGCTGTTATAGCTTTAACTTGCCCAATAAAAAAATCTTTTTCATCATCCTGATCTGAGACTCGGTGTCGAGTTTCACGAGTTTCATACGGCCTAGCATCATGATATGTTTCAAAAGTATTTTGTTTAATCTGCTCTTTTTCTGGGGATTTTTGACCTGTTTCTTGTCCTTTATTTTCATTGTTCTGACCCAACCCCGCGAATTGTTTTTCTAATTGCTCCATTTGATTTTTAAATTCTTTTTTATCAAACCCATCACCTGTCGCCATATTGGTTGCTTAGACAAAATTGTTTACTTCGAGATAGCTATAAGAGACATATAGAAATGGTTCTTACCTTACTCTGTATTGAACTTCGCTCAGTCCTGGTCACTGGCACCAAGAAAGTTCATGTAAGCCTTCTGTATTACAGGATCCTATTGAGGGTCAGCTCAAGCTTATGGATGACAAGTCCAGTATTTCTTTCTCAAGCGGTTTTATTAAGCGTGATCGTATAGTTAAGATTACAACAATCTAAAGCAGCCCAAATCAGGAGTCTGCACAATCTCATTTCATATGGGTATATATAAGGTTTTACTTATGATGGACAGTTTTGACTAGTTCGGCCCATATACGACGATCATGAGTGAACATTTATTGTTCAAAATTAAGATTAATATTTTATTCCTAAATAAAGTAACAAAACCGTCAAAACTGCCAATCAAAGAGTCTGGATGCAGGATGTGGGTCTCCGAGTCCTGGGTCTCGGAGCCCCCCCACCTAGTATGAGGCATCACTTACTCACAATACGTTCATTCATACACGGCATAAAAGGTTACAAAGGTTAATATATAGAATACACAATACATGACTCAATATAGAATACTAGAGCTATCGTTGCAGACACAGAATCGCCAAATATGTCACTTGTTGTTAAACTCTCAATTTGGATATCATTATGCCCGTATTATGCACCTGGTTTCATAACATCATTTAGGAATACTACGCATTGCTACAAGAGTCACAGAGTTCATTCTGTCAATTATCATTAACACCATTCAGTGCGCAGCATCTAGGTACACATAAATATCATAGTGACCATTATGTAATACTAGCAATTCAAGGTCATAGCATGGCTATCTGTTTACACTTGTTTGTGTCCTAGATGTTCACCAGTAGAAACACACTCTAAACAAATAGAAATGTTACAATGTTCACAATAAAGTTCACATAATTTTTTGGAATGTTTTAAACATTCAGGAGCAAATCCCCGCTTTTTAAATGGCACTACTCTGTGGTCTTTGGTTTCATCAGAGAGATGTTCCCCCACACAGGCTTTACACAGATGTATGTGACAAATGTCACAGTACATAGGGGGGCCCGGGGTCTCACAGAGATGACACCGTAACACATCCTGGGCCCAAGTACGGGGGTACATGGTCAGACACCTTGATGGGTGATTAATGGAAGTCTGGAAATAAAATTTACCGATTATTCATTTTGTCAAAAATATATCCATTTTTAACAGACGTACAAACACAGCGATCTAATTCTTAAACTTCTAGAAAAAAACCCTGATGAAATTGTTTATTGTCAGTAAACCAGTTCAATGAGCATGTACAATTCAAAAAATTTTCTTATAGAATCTAAATATATTTGTTTACATAATAACATAATCATATTAATCATAAGTTTCTGATTCGTAAACATACTACACACCTTTACAAATTAACATGGCGATTCAGGTATTTTTACTTCCTGGGCTGGTCTCTGTGACGCGGTCTCCACGTCATGAGTATCACGTGATGAAAATGCAGTGGTGGATATACTAGTAGGTGCACCCCCCCCCTTCGGTGAAAATTCAATTACGACCACTGTTTGACTGATATAACAATAAACGATTATATAATTAAAAGTTACATGAATTTCATGCACGGATCAAGAGGGGGTCCAGACCCCCCCCCCCCCCCTGCAAAATTCAAATTTCTCTAAATTACATTATAAAATTACCAAAAATATGCCTCTGACCCCCCCCCCCCCCCACAGCAAACACTCAAATAACCGTCGGACCCCCCCCCCCCCACCCCACCCCCTTCCTTTCTGGAAAAAGATTCTGGATCCGCACATGTATTTTTTAAAATATAATTTTGAAACATATTTTAATGGTGTCTACGCTTATCAGTCCACATCAGATTCATCTGTCATTAAATATCAATCGTCTTGTACGCTTGCGTCTCTCCTTCCAAAACAAAACAAAGATTAAATACGGATGATTATTTACAGAACAAAATTGTTTTGTTCAGGCATTATTTAAAATATCTACAACACAAAATTTCATTTCCTCTGACATTCAATCAACACTCCTTTTTTCAATTGGCATCTGTAAAATAAAGCCTTTCATTGATGATAACCTCTTCACTATCCTAAATATTCAATGAACAATATAGCATACACTATTGTATAAGCTTAATATGACAAATGTAAGATATCCATTTGATGGTAATTCGGTTTAAGTCTGCTTGTCATGATTCCACAATTGTAATCTATTACCGTAGTATATGTTAACAACAACGATAACGACATAGTACATTTCTAAAAAAAAAAATTGGTGTGTAGTTTTCTGACTATAAGCAGCATGTAGGCCCTTATAGAGGTGATGTTTTAGGCGATGACGTAATGGATAGGGCCTCCTAGAGGGTATTTTAAGCACAGTGCATTTATAGAGGTCGTTTCTAATTGGCTGTTTTAGAGAGGTTGTATTATAGAGGTGATTTTTCATCACTATTTTTAGAAAAGGTAGCAATATAGAGGTCGTGTTTTCATTGGTGGACTGGATATAGAGGTGATGACGTAGTTACTATTGAGGCCCTATGGAGGGGGACTTTTTAGAACATTAAATTTATAGAGTGTTTTCATTGGAGGATTGAATATAGAGGTGGTGACGTAGTTACTATTGAGGCCATATAGAGGGGTACTTTTTAGAACAGTAACATAGCTATTTATAGAAAAGGTTCTGTACAGAGCTTGTTTGTCATTCTTAGCATAGAAGCATATTCGTTATAGAGTTAATTACTATACCAGATAATGAGCATGCGCAAAAAAAAAATGATTTTTAGTTATTCATTTATGTAAAAACAATCATTTCATAATGGATTGTCAAAGAGTGCAGTACAAATGGAAAATTATAGCATGGAGTGCATTGAAAAAAGATGACAAAAATCCCAAAACGTGGACATTGAATGAGAGTCGTTGGTTTGACAATAAGACAGTTTGTATAAAAGATTTTAGAGAAGTGACCCGAAACGGCTACGATTTTGCTGACAGCTAAAGAAATTTTATTAAAACGTAGAGTTATGCCCCAGTGAGCGCCTGATATGAAACACGATGAATGCAAGACAGACAAAGTTATCAATGAAAAAAGTTCAGTTTAACGATAACGTTCACACTCTGTTAGTTCCATACGAAGATAGGAAAGGTGAATGGATGAATTATGCCATTGATAGAGCCCATTTTAGGAGAAGAATTCAACAGACAGAGATGATTTTTGTTGCCTATATTGAATAAGAAAATAAAATTATTGGAGTGTAACCAAGCATAGCCCAGGTGAAAAAAAAATGCAAA
Source organism: Magallana angulata (assembly GCF_025612915.1). Lineage (NCBI taxonomy): Eukaryota > Metazoa > Mollusca > Bivalvia > Ostreida > Ostreidae > Magallana > Magallana angulata. The sequence continues at coordinate 17,804,341 of NC_069115.1, read as the reverse complement.
GGTAGAGATTTTTTTATTTAAAAGTGCTGATATTGCACAACATGTTGAAAACAAAATATTGTTTAACATGGTGAAAGTAGATATTGCACAACGATGGTGAAAGCATATAAAAAAAATGATTTTGCAGAAAAACAGTATGTAAGGGGGCTAAATTAAGTATATGATATAATTTTTAACAAAGGAAAAAATGTTATATTACATTGTGTTATGAAAAGTCACCAGAATCAGATGGGTTTTTTGCAATGTCCACGTTGCAATCCAAATGACTTTATTAACTATTAGTTTGTGAAAACCCTTCGTGTTCAGTGATAGATTTATGTAATTATATTTGTTACTTATGTATGTAATATGCTATAAGTTTTTTTATACATGTAAAGTTAATGAAAGAAATATTCTATTAGATCATGCACAAAAAAAAACTTCTTTTTTGTACCATTATGATAGTATTGCTATCTTAATCATACATGTTGTACTATAATAAAAAATGTTTTACTATGGATTATTTTTATAATTTTTAAAAAATATTGTGTGAATTTAAAAAGAGACGTTAAATTTTGTTTGGTTCATTAATCAAAATGGTGTTGACTAAGGAACAACGACGGTACTTGGAAAACATATGGACTGACGTGAAACATGCTGCCTCTTTTGCAGGTCCTTTCAAATTGTATCAAATTGTGAAAAAAGAAGAGAAACAAAAAATTGGTTTAAAGGATATTAGAGACTTTTTGTCAGATTTAGAACCGTATTCACTTCAAAAGAGAGTTCAGAGAAAATTTCCCAGACGTCACATTTTAACCGATTCTATAGACACCATATGGGATGGTGATTTACAAGACGTGCGAAACATATCCAAGGAAAATGAAGGCATACAGTATATTATGGTTTTGCAAGACATATTTTCAAGATATGTATTTACAGCTCCTTTGAAACAAAAAACGGCGTCGTATGTAATAGAAGCTTTAAAAGGGATTTTTGCTAATGGAAGAAAACCCAAAGTGTTTAGAACCGATAAAGGAGGTGAATTAAAAAATCGGTGGGTGTCCTCATTTTTAAAAAAAGAAGGCGTACACCAAATTTTTACGGAAAATGAAACAAAAAGTAATTTTGCAGAAAGGAGCATTCAAAATTTGGAAAACAGATTGCAGCGCATGTTTACTCATAATCAATCTTACGAATTTTTGAGTAAGCTACAAGCAGTTACTGATAGCATCAATAAGACTCCTTCCCGTCCTTTAGGGGGAATTACTCCTGCATCTGTGACTAAAGAGAATGAAGAGGAGGTTCGTTATAGAGCTTATTTACAAAGGAACAAAAGGCCAGGTGTTGTGTCAAAAAAAAATTAAAAACTCTTAAATAGCAGAAAAAAAGAAACCTTATAAATTCAAAGTCGGTGATAAAGTTAGAATATCTTATTTGCGACGGACATTTCAAAGAGAATACGACCAAAAATGGACGGGGGAAATTTTTAAGGTTAGTCAGAGATACCATAGTCAGGGTTTGCCTGTCTACAAATTAAAAGACTTTGCTGAGGAACCTATAACTGGTACTTTTTATTCACAGGAACTTCAGAAAGTACACACAAGTGCCAATTCTATCTGGAAAATCGATAAGATTTTAAAAGAAAGAAAAAGAAAAGAACGGTAGAGATCCTGGTGTCTTGGCATCAATGGCCTGCTAAATTTAACTCTTGGATAAAGAAATCTGACATGCAAAGTGTTTAAATAGGAAGGCTGCTTTTTTGTACGTCATTATCTCCAAAAATGAGCATCAGATTGGTTCTAAGATCTACTGATAGTCAACAGATTTATATCGGTAACACTCCTTACGACTTTCTTGTTCATTTACCCAAACCACTGTACCTACAGGGGCACTGGACAGTTTCACTTTTGGAATTCAATTTGTCCACAACATCCACTCAACCAGAATTGTACGTTTGTAGTAATTTATGTCAGGATTCTATAGTGGGGGACAGAGAGCTACCTCTCTTGAGATTAGTGAACTGTAAAAAATCGGGAAACATCATTTATAATTACCCATACGAAGTACCTTTGCGATTGGGTGAATTGCAAGACGTGAGAGTGTATATAAGAGACGTCAATAACCAACCCGCTTCATTTTTGAAAGGTATAACTACCGTTACCATACTCTTGAAAAAAACGCTTGTTTGAAATACAATGATGGGTTCAACCTACGTATCAGACCCACGTGTGTGGAAAACATTTTATCAAAGGATGCTTGATGGACATTTTCGACCTGGTAAATACAGAGGCAAACAGACAGGAGGTGGATCAAGAGGTATGTTTTCCAAAAAACCTTACATGATATCGGTCAACCCACACATGTTCTCTAAGGAGAGTACAGATCAAGTAGTGGGGAAACAAGTGACACCTATGGCGGCCGTAGAAGAGAGAGCCAAAGCGGAAATAAAAGAAGCCATCAAAGAAAATATTCCTCACGAACCAGAGAAGACTCTAAAAACACAGATAAGACAACGTACCGTCAAATCCAAACCAACACTCAAAAAGAAAACACCTCAGAAAGGACTGAAGAGAAAACGAGACACAGGAGACAGTATTTTTAGCGGAGCCAAGAAAAAAGTTAAGCATCAATAAGAATGGCCTTTTTAAGCGACAAAATTACAGACATTGGACTTCCGGCAGAATTGGCTTTATTTACCGTTCCACCCAATCAAGTAGCTGTGGATAAAATTTATTTCAGTGAATGCAGACCTGTAAGTTCATTCGATACGGAGGACGCTCCGATCGAGATATCGGTGCCTGGCCAGGGTAACGAGTACATAGACTTAAGAAGAAGCCGCCTGTACGTAAAATGTAAGATTGTTAAAACCGACGGTGCAGCCTTGGCATCACAGGAAAAAACGGGGATCATTAATCTGCCACTGCCAACCATGTGGTCTCAGATAGACATTTATATGAACGGAAAACTTGTGTCCCTCAATACTAGCTACTATGCTTGGAAAGCCTACCTAAAACTTCTCCTTTCGAGCGGCAGTGATGTCTCTCAATCCCAGTTACAGTCCCAACTGTACTATCCAGACGACGACGACATGGACAATCCGGACGCATACGGAGGCAACAACGGGGGCCTTAACAATCGCTATGCATTTACTCAAAACAGCCAAATATTTGACATGGAAGGTCCATTGTATGAGGATATATTCAGAACTGATAAATACTTGATCAATGGGGTAGATTTACACTTGAAACTGTTTAGAAACCCCGCTGCCTTTGTCTTGATGAGCAAAGAAGCCTCCCCTAGCTACAAGTTGCAGTTGCTAGAAGTGTCCTTTAAAGCATGCATGATAAAGGTGGACAGTGGAATTTTGATCAACCATGCTGAAATCTTGAAAGACAAGACGGCTAAATACCCCCTGACTAGAACCGAAGTAAAAATGAGCACCTGTACTCAAGGTTCTGGATCGTTTATCTGGCAGAACGTTTGGTCTAACACCTTACCGACCAAAGCCGCATTCTGTTTCATATCTCTAAAAGCTGTCAATGGTCATTACGAGAAGAACCCATTCAACTTCCAGAACCTTGTGGAAGAGATTGCACTTTACGTGAACGGGGAAAGCATGCCTACCCGCCCCATGAAAATCGACGTAGGAACTAATCAAAATTACGTCACACTCTTTGTCAATTTATTTGAAGCGGCAGAAAAATGGAACAAAGATGCAGGATTGGAAATAACAAGAAGTCAGTTTGGCAAAGGATATACCATATACACTTTTAGCCTGGCCCCTAGTGACCTAGGTGAAGAGTATATAAACCTGGTGAGACAAGGAAACGTTCGACTCGAAGTCAAATTTGCTGCCAATATAACGGAAACCTTGAACTGTCTGGCCTACGCAGAATTTCCGGCCCTCTTGGAAGTGGACCAATCACGGGACATCAAATACACTAAAGTATGAATTCATCCGACATCCTATGCATTGTTAAGGGACATAAACTGCTTAGGAACTTTGTCAGAGGCGTATTTTCTGATCCTCCCGTTGAATCAGTTTTTGGTATTTTTCTTTTGGAACGAGTATTAGTTCTTGAGCCATTTTGAAAAAGATGTAGTGCAGGTTTGATCAGACGAGGTATGATGCTCTGATGCTTTAACAAAAGCTTTTTACGTTGAGACTTGTTCACTGTTCTGCTCACAAGGGTACTTATGACATTTTTGTATGGATACAGAGTTTTTATGTACTGCTTAGAGACCGTAATGGTCCCCTTGTAAACATTAAACATCACCTCGCACAAAATCTGCATTTGAGATGGTGTCATGGTCGACAACAGTGCTCGTCGCTGTTTCGTGCTCGTAGTGTATAACAGATCCAGAAAGGACAGATGCGTTTTAACTGTTCGGTTCATAACGATAAAATAGTGAAAAATAAGAAAGAAAAGGATTTTATTTGGGTAGATAGACAATGGTATCTTCGTTTGGTAAGATGCGCGTGCGCAATCTATAACTGTCCTCAGTACTGGGACTCATGTCCACAACTAGATATCCAAACGGTCTGGATGTGGCCTTGTCGTAAGCCTCCTTGAAATATTTTAACTTTAAAGGAAATACTTGAGATCCAAAAGTAAGCACCTGTCTAGAATCGCGTACATTACAAAAAAGAATGACATAATGACAATTTAAAGATATAGTTCTGGCAAACTTTCCGGGCATGTATAGATTCTGGGCCAACATGAACACACTGATTCGACGATGGTGTGCCGTCACGCAAAATAAATTGAGAGATTCCTCGCTCTTGGTAACTTGCATCATCATATCGTCTAGCACCTAAACAATGTGTTGTACACCCTCGCTCCAATCTTCGATCTGTTCCTTAGAAGGTAGCCCTTGATGTAAAACCAATCTATCGATGTTTTTCTCCATTTCTTCGAACAAAGGTTGATATTCGGTATATGCAATTACTATTCGCTCGGGTGGCGTTTGAAACATACCATCGGCATGTTTTAATATTTCGTAAATAAGAGAAGTTTTACCACTCATAGTGGGTCCCACGATCATAGCTGTGGCGGGTGAATGAAAGGGTAAAAGTGATCTCTCTTTCCACCAAGCTTCCATGTTCATTAATTCCTCAGTTAAGACTGATTTTATTGTTAGAATACATACTATTTTTATAGAATAAAAAAAAATTACAGCAATTTTTATTCACAAAGCGTATGCATATATATGGTAAGTACAAAGGTTAGATGCAGTCCATTTGTTGAGATATAGTGCGATACACAAAAACATCAGGATTATCCTGCATTTTAAGAATATGTACAATGTCATTCATTGTATAATTTTTACATTTCATCAGTAAATAAAATAGTACATGATAACCACATGTCAAGGCATTTTTTTCTGAATTGGAATTTCATTACAAATCATTTTTTCCGAATTATAATTTTAAAAATGTTTGATTCGTACATCGTAATGGTCAGGTAGTCGACCAAAACTGTCAAAAAATTCCGCTTTTCGAAAGCCATCTATCCAGATAACAATCCAGTGGGTCCCCGGGAGATGTGAAGGATCCGTATTACAAACGTAGGCCAAAGGGTAAACGTGGACTCTTTGTGGTAAGGTATCTGGTGAAAATACGCCTCTGACAAAGTTCCTAAGCAGTTTATGTCCCTTAACAATGCATAGGATGTCGGATGAATTCATACTTTAGTGTATTTGATGTCCCGTGATTGGTCCACTTCCAAGAGGGCCGGAAATTCTGCGTAGGCCAGACAGTTCAAGGTTTCCGTTATATTGGCAGCAAATTTGACTTCGAGTCGAACGTTTCCTTGTCTCACCAGGTTTATATACTCTTCACCTAGGTCACTAGGGGCCAGGCTAAAAGTGTATATGGTATATCCTTTGCCAAACTGACTTCTTGTTATTTCCAATCCTGCATCTTTGTTCCATTTTTCTGCCGCTTCAAATAAATTGACAAAGAGTGTGACGTAATTTTGATTAGTTCCTACGTCGATTTTCATGGGGCGGGTAGGCATGCTTTCCCCGTTCACGTAAAGTGCAATCTCTTCCACAAGGTTCTGGAAGTTGAATGGGTTCTTCTCGTAATGACCATTGACAGCTTTTAGAGATATGAAACAGAATGCGGCTTTGGTCGGTAAGGTGTTAGACCAAACGTTCTGCCAGATAAACGATCCAGAACCTTGACTACAGGTGCTCATTTTTACTTCGGTTCTAGTCAGGGGGTATTTAGCCGTCTTGTCTTTCAAGATTTCAGCATGGTTGATCAAAATTCCACTGTCCACCTTAATCATGCATGCTTTAAAGGACACGTCTAGCAACTGCAACTTGTAGCTAGGGGAGGCTTCTTTGCTCATCAAGACAAAGGCAGCGGGGTTTCTAAACAGTTTCAAGTGTAAATCTACCCCATTGATCAAGTATTTATCAGTTCTGAATATATCCTCATACAATGGACCTTCCATGTCAAATATTTGGCTGTTTTGAGTAAATGCATAGCGATTGTTAAGGCCCCCGTTGTTGCCTCCGTATGCGTCCGGATTGTCCATGTCGTCGTCGTCTGGATAGTACAGTTTGGACTGTAACTGGGATTGAGAGACATCACTGCCGCTCGAAAGGAGAAGTTTTAGGTAGGCTTTCCAAGCATAGTAGCTAGTATTGAGGGACACAAGTTTTCCGTTCATATAAGTGTCTATCTGAGACCACATGGTTTGCAGTGGCAGATTAATGATCCCCGTTTTTTCCTGTGATGCCAAGGCTGCACCGTCGGTTTTAACAATCTTACATTTTACGTACAGGCGGCTTCTTCTTAAGTCTATGTACTCGTTACCCTGGCCAGGCACCGATATCTCGATCGGAGCGTCCTCCGTATCGAATGAACTTACAGGTCTGCATTCACTGAAATAAATTTTATCCACAGCTACTTGATTGGGTGGAACGGTAAATAAAGCCAATTCTGCCGGAAGTCCAATGTCTGTAATTTTGTCGCTTAAAAAGGCCATTCTTATTGATGCTTGACTTTTTTCTTGGCTCCGCTAAAAATACTGTCTCCTGTGTCTCGTTTTCTCTTCAGTCCTTTCTGAGGTGTTTTCTTTTTGAGTGTTGGTTTGGATTTGACGGTACGTTGTCTTATCTGTGTTTTTATAGTCTTCTCTGGTTCGTGAGGAATATTTTCTTTGATGGCTTCTTTTATTTCCGCTTTGGCTCTCTCTTCTACGGCCGCCAAAGGTGTCACTTGTTTCCCCACTACTTGATCTGTACTCTCCTTAGAGAACATGTGTGGGTTGACCGATATCATGTAAGGTTTTTTGGAAAACATACCTCCTAATCCACCTCCTGTCTGTTTGCCTCTGTATTTACCAGGTCGAAAATGTCCATCAAGCATCCTTTGATAAAATGTTTTCCACACACGTGGGTCTGATACGTAGGTTGAACCCATCATTGTATTTCAAACAAGCGTTTTTTCAATAGTATGGTAACGGTAGTTATACCTTTCAAAAATGAAGCGGGTTGATTATTGACGTCTCTTATATACACTCTCACGTCTTGCAATTCACCCAATCGCAAAGGTACTTCGTATGGGTAATTATAAATGATGTTTCCCGATTTTTTACAGTTCACTAATCTCAAGAGAGGTAGCTCTCTGTCCCCCACTATAGAATCCTGACATAAATTACTACAAACGTACAATTCTGGTTGAGTGGATGTTGTGGACAAATTGAATTCCAAAAGTGAAACTGTCCAGTGCCCCTGTAGGTACAGTGGTTTGGGTAAATGAACAAGAAAGTCGTAATGAGTTTTACCGATATAAATCTGTTGACTATCAGTAGATCTTAGAACCAATCTGATGCTCATTTTTGGAGATAATGACGTACCAAAAAAGCAGCCTTCCTATTTAAACACTTTGCATGTCAGATTTCTTTATCCAAGAGTTAAATTTAGCAGGCCATTGATGCCAAGACACCAGGATCTCTACCGTTCCTTTTCTTTTTCTTTCTTTTAAAATCTTATCGATTTTCCAGATAGAATTGGCACTTGTGTGTACTTTCTGAAGTTCCTGTGAATAAAAAGTACCAGTAATAGGTTCCTCAGCAAAGTCTTTTAATTTGTAGACAGGCAAACCCTGACTATGGTATCTCTGACTAACTTTAAAAATTTCCCCCGTCCATTTTTGGTCGTATTCTCTTTGAAATGTCCGTCGCAAATAAGATATTCTAACTTTATCACCGACTTTGAATTTATAAGGTTTCTTTTTTTCTGCTATTTTAGAGTTTTTAATTTTTTTTGACACAACACCTGGCCTTTTGTTCCTTTGTAAATAAGCTCTATAACGAACCTCCTCTTCGTTCTCTTTAGTCACAGATGCAGGAGTAATTCCTCCTAAAGGACGGGAAGGAGTCTTATTGATGCTATCAGTAACTGCTTGTAGCTTACTCAAAAATTCGTAAGATTGATTATGAGTAAACATGCGCTGCAATCTGTTTTCCAAATTTTGAATGCTCCTTTCTGCAAAATTACTTTTTGTTTCATTTTCCGTAAAAATTTGGTGTACGCCTTCTTTTTTTAAAAATGAGGACACCCACCGATTTTTTAATTCACCTCCTTTATCGGTTCTAAACACTTTGGGTTTTCTTCCATTAGCAAAAATCCCTTTTAAAGCTTCTATTACATACGACGCCGTTTTTTGTTTCAAAGGAGCTGTAAATACATATCTTGAAAATATGTCTTGCAAAACCATAATATACTGTATGCCTTCATTTTCCTTGGATATGTTTCGCACGTCTTGTAAATCACCATCCCATATGGTGTCTATAGAATCGGTTAAAATGTGACGTCTGGGAAATTTTCTCTGAACTCTCTTTTGAAGTGAATACGGTTCTAAATCTGACAAAAAGTCTCTAATATCCTTTAAACCAATTTTTTGTTTCTCTTCTTTTTTCACAATTTGATACAATTTGAAAGGACCTGCAAAAGAGGCAGCATGTTTCACGTCAGTCCATATGTTTTCCAAGTACCGTCGTTGTTCCTCAGTCAACACCATTTTGATTAATGAACCAAACAAAATTTAACGTCTCTTTTTAAATTCACACAATATTTTTTAAAAATTATAAAAATAATCCATAGTAAAACATTTTTTATTATAGTACAACATGTATGATTAAGATAGCAATACCATCATAATGATACAAAAAAGAAGTTTTGTACATGATCTAATAGAATATTTCTTTCATTAACTTTACATGTATAAAAAAAACTTATAGCATATTACATACATAAGTAACAAATATAATTACATAAATCTATCACTGAACACGAAGGGTTTTCACAAACTAATAGTTAATAAAGTCATTTGGATTGCAACGTGGACATTGCAAAAAACCCATCTGATTCTGGTGACTTTTCATAACACAATGTAATATAACATTTTTTCCTTTGTTAAAAATTATATCATATACTTAATTTAGCCCCCTTACATACTGTTTTTCTGCAAAATCAATTTTTTTATATGCTTTCACCATCGTTGTGCAATATCTACTTTCACCATGTTAAACAATATTTTGTTTTCAACATGTTGTGCAATGTCAGCACTTTTAAATAAAACAATCTCTACCTTTGCATTTTTTTTTCACCTGGGCTATGCTTGGTTACACTCCAATAATTTTATTTTCTTATTCAATATAGGCAACAAAATCATCTCTGTCTGTTGAATTCTTCTCCTAAAATGGGCTCTATCAATGGCATAATTCATCCATTCACCTTTCCTATCTTCGTATGGAACTAACAGAGTGTGAACGTTATCGTTAAACTGAACTTTTTTCATTGATAACTTTGTCTGTCTTGCATTCATCGTGTTTCATATCAGGCGCTCACTGGGGCTTAACTCTACGTTTTAATAAAATTTCTTTAGTTCCCCAGCTGTCAGCAAAATCGTAGCCGTTTCGGGTCACTTCTCTAAAATCTTTTATACAAACTGTCTTATTGTCAAACCAACGACTCTCATTCAATGTCCACGTTTTGGGATTTTTGTCATCTTTTTTCAATGCACTCCATGCTATAATTTTCCATTTGTACTGCACTCTTTGACAATCCATTATGAAATGATTGTTTTTACAGAAATGAATAACTAAAAATCATTTTTTTTTTTGCGCATGCTCATTATCTGGTATAGTAATTAACTCTATAATGAATATGCTTCTATGCTAAGAATGACAAACAAGCTCTGTACAGAACCTTTTCTATAAATAGCTATGTTACTGTTCTAAAAAGTACCCCTCTATATGGCCTCAATAGTAACTACGTCATCACCTCTATATTCAATCCTCCAATGAAAACACTCTATAAATTTACTGTTCTAAAAAGTACCCCTCTATATGGCCTCAATAGTAACTACGTCACCACCTCTATATTCAATCCTCCAATGAAAACACGACCTCCATATTGCTACCTTTTCTAAAAATAGTGATGAAAAATCACCTCTATAATTCAACTTCTCTAAAACAGCCAATCAGAAACGACCTCTATAAATGCACTGTGCTTAAAATACCCTCTAGGAGGCCCTATCCATTACGTCATCGCCTAAAACCTCACCTATAAGGGCCTACATGCTGCTACTATATATTGGAGTTTTAACTACTAAATAATCTTAACTAACTTAATGTGCATACGTGTTCTTACATAATGCATAAATAACACTTTAATATCTTCTCTTGGAGTGGAGAATTGTTCCGGGTTTTTTTTCTCACTTATTAATTTTCATAAACCATTTATTTTAGCATGCAATTATTTTGTATTTATTTACCTCCAATAAAGACCTGCTGAGTAACAGAGTAGACTGTCACGTAGCATCGGGAGTGGGGGCACCACACTTTTTCTCGCTGCAAATATTTTTTTTAAAATTTACATATGAAAAAGTAAATTAAATGAGATTGCCCCCCCCCCAACTTTTTTAGGCGCATATAAAAATGGAAATGAAAGAGAGAAAATTAACAGTAAAATCTATGTTATATGAAGTTATATGTACGCTATGCTCTGCCTCCCCCCCCCCCCTCCCTCCCTCCCTCTATGATTTTTATGATTTTGAGAAGTTGTCTTATTTTGTTGTTGTTGCTTATCAAGACCCTACCCCCCCCCCCCAAAGAAAAAAAACCTCTCAAAAACGAGATGCTACGTGCCTGATAGATGTCATCAGGAAGAAATGGGCACCACCATTAACAGGCAACAATGGAGGAGATGAATAGCGCAGATGCTCGGAAAAGACATCCAGTCAACAACAAGAACAACACTGCCATGAAACCCAGCAAGAGATAAGGAGACAGAGAGGGAGGTCAGGAACATCATGGAAAAGAACGGTGGAGACACAAACCCAACAGATAGTCAGCGGTGTAGGAAGTTTGTTGTAGTCCTAACCACCATCGGGTTTGAAAGAAAGTGATGAATATTTCTTGAATGTTGCCCATGTGAACAAATCATATTTATTTATTCATTTATGCATTCATAAGTCTTAGACCTTTTGCACTGTTTATATAAGTAGGTAAACACATTCGATTTTTTTTTTTGCATTGCTGATGTCTTCCATGATCTGCAGATTTTGCTACATTGTTGATTTGTAAACAATCCATGCATTACTTTACCACACTAAAGTATTGGAGACATGTACACATAGACTAATAATAACTTATGTATGTAGAAAAGTGCATGCTTTAAAACAAAATTCCATTCAACTGATAAACCATCATGAAACAGTTGTCTTTCCTTGGCATCACTAACAAAAGTATCAACAAAATGCTCAAAAAGCATTTTTATTTATCAACGAAAGCTCAATAAACAGCCATAGTTAAACAAAGAGTTTTGTCTGAACATTTCTCTTGTCAAGTCATTATGTAATGCATACACAGGGTAACATAACATAGAAAAAAAATAAAGACTCGGAGTACATGTACATCATCAAATTCAAATTAAGAGTGTAGAAATGCAAATAAAACACAGAAAGGTAGAAAAAAAAAGCACACGTTATTTGTAAGTTGTTCATATCAAACACAATAGCAATGAAAGAAAATATATTTATACAATCATTCCTATAATTAACAATATCATGATACATATTAAAATGGATCATTATAACAATAATGCATCTCACTATACATCATATCAAACATGATTAATTAAAATTCATAACGTTCATTCATAACAAATTCATACTGTCTCATATTTTCTTGTTTGAAACATACAGTATAAGAATATTTTCTTCTGGTGCCTTCCTCCCAAATATTTTACAGTATGTTTTAAATGTGAATTAATCGGTAACATGCATTTATATTGTTGTATATACCTAAATAGATAAGCTACACTACGGCCAACGCGGTTTGCGTATTTACCGCGAGTCCTCGTGGTGTGAAATTGATCGCGGTTTAGCACAGGTAACTCAGGTAAAACCGCGCACCCTCGCGGTACAGCTTCTCACCTTGGCCACACCGTCGCGGTACTGTGGAACCAGTCCCAGGTGAAAACTATTCTTGTTTTTTAACGCGAGTTACCTCCCCCAATTTCTTCTCATACGGGAAATATGATTGAGAGAATTAATGAATATTAATTCATATTCCTTTATTTTATAAAAGTAGTTGATTGTTACAATTGATTATTATTTAATAAAAAGTGAGAGAAATAAAAGGAAGGTGTAATTATGCTAATACAGACTTTTGTACACTATTTTGTATACTCTATGGCGTTACATATAAATTAATCTTGGCACATTCATCGCTGACAATTCTTGGTTATCAATGAATTTGATTGATAATTATATACCCGGTAATAAACACTTCACCAAAATATCTTATTTCGCCTCGAGAAAGTAATACGAATTAGCGTTTCATTTACAATCTTTCATATTTAAATTTTATCTTTAAAACATACCTTACACTTGGTCATTTCTCTTAAATACATTTAAAGAATTCGTTTAATGAATAACAAAATACATGTAGATATATAAAATGTTTTTAAGTGCACTCGCTCATCACCGCTGCGACCCGAGTTCTATCCCCGTGATCGACATTAGTTGAATAGATATGCTGGTTGCCCGCTTGGACACGTGGGTTTTCTCTGAGCATTCCGGCTTTCTCCCACATCGATGACCCCCTCGCGCTAACATCCGTGCCAACGAAATGTGAGATGAAGAATTGTATATCTTATATTTTTTTTAATACATATTTTATATATAAGTTTAAAAATTCAAATAAAAAAATAGAGGTTCCACTGGGGATTGAACCCTGGCCGCTGGAAGTGATGACCACTGTCTTATCCAGTAGGCTACGGATGCTTATGTAACAAGATGTGTTTTTTATTACATCATAATATTGTTAGTTAATCTATAGGAAAATGGTTTGAACATTTTGAACACATATGTGAATTAGTATTATTTTGATAATGATAATGTAAGGTACTTTTCGTATAGTGTATGGATATTAATAGTTTTTCTTGAAAGCAATTTTATAAAGAAATTGATTTTGTTAGATTTTCAATTATCATAGAGATTATAAATTTCGGACAATAGCCATTTTGTTTGTGACCATTGCTGAGGCCAGTTGTGAGTTGAGAAAACTTTTGTAAGTAAAATAATTGTACTGCTACTATATTGTATTGAAGTAAAGTTAGTTTTTTTTATCAGTAATTATATCAAAGTAATCATTGTATCACAGATGAGAGTATATGTTGAAATTATCAAGAAAGTTTACAAAGTTTAAAGGTTTCACAGTGAATTGTACTCATGATTTGAATACAGACTAATGTTTGAAAAGGGTACAGTGATATTGATTTTACATATATTTTTATACAATTATAGACATGCATATTTTGCATAGTTACATGTCTAAATGGTTTGTTTCAGATATTATCTACCAGTACATGTAATACAGTTCCTTTCACCCTTATTTAGGGTAGGTACATGTGTACTTGAGAAATTATTGACTATGGCATTTACATATTGTCAGAGTATATTTTTAATCTGCAACATTGCATATTCAATATTGTAATAGGGTTATTTCTTTTTATGACCATCATTTATTAAATATAAGATAATTAGAAAAACAATATTTCGTAATTGAACATATGTGTCATTATAGTAATTGAATCAATTGTGATGCTTTATGATTGTGAAGTTTATATGTGTATTATGTTTTGTAGGAGCGTCACCATAATAATAATATCAACAATAAACGAAGTACATCTATACCATACTAGTTTGTTACAATGGTGTCAGAAGTGGGATTTCGATGATGACTCACCAGACTTCTTCACTGATGTTGAGGAGAGGAACTTACAACATTTTATGAAGAGCTGGGACATCGAATCAGGATAGAGATTTGGTGACGTCGAGGAACATTTCGTTACTATAGTTTATAGTGTTTGTGAAATCAGCGATGGATCCTGCAATTGAGGCCGAGTTTAAGAAAATGAAAGAGAAGTTTACACTTATGGAGCTTGCCCAAAGTCAACTGAAGCAGAAACAGCCTACCGTATACATCAAATCTGAACGAAAACTGAGTAAGTTTGCAGGAAGACCTGAAAATGACAGTGATCCGGATGTGGACGATTGGCTAATGGATATGAGAGAACATTTACTGAGTATTCCATCAACAGAAGGAAAAATTGAATTCATCAATGACCACCTCATTGGATCTGCTAAAACAGAAGTTCGTCTAAGACCAGCAGAACTGAAGAAAACTCCAGAGGATATTCTTAAAATCATTGAAGACACTTATAAAGTGCAAGATACTGTAACTCAACTTCGTCATAAATTTTACGAGAGAAAACAGAACGATGGTGAAACATTAGAAACATATTCTCTGGCTCTCATGAAATTAGCGTCATTGATTGCGAAGAAAGAGGGTTGTGATATGAAAACCATGGACAAAGTTGTGACAGATAAATTCATAGATGGTATCATGGATTCACAGATCAGAGAGAATGTGCTTGTCATGACAGACATTTTTAGTAAGTTCACACAAGCTGTTCCGACGAAAGACCAAAAAGCACTGACAGTGGCAAAAGTTCTTATCAAAGAGTGGTTTTTCCATTATGGCATACCAAGGAGAATTCACAGTGATCAAGGGAGAAACTTTGAGAGTTCCATCGTCAAAGAACTTTGTGATATGTATCATGTTTCCAAAAGTAGAACCACCCCATATCATCCGGAAGGAAACGGACAAGTTGAAAGATATAACAGAACTATGCATAATTTGTTAAAGACCTTATCACCAGAACAGAAACGGAAATGGACGGAACATCTACCAGAATTAGTGTACATTTACAATTCAACAATTCATTCGTCAACTGGATATACGCCATATTTTCTCATGTTTGGTCGTGAACCAGTGTTACCCATTGACCATTTGTTAGGAATATCTACTCCAGACCCAGACAGCATCGATAAGTACCTTTCCAACCATAAAGAGAAACTTGGAATTGCATTTAATCACGCACGGAAAAATTTAGAGGAAAATGCAGAGAGAAGACAAGAACATTATAATAAAAGTGCAAAAGAAAGTGTTATTCCTGTAGGAACCCGAGTTTTAACCCGAAATCGTGTGCAAGGAAGAAATAAGATTCAAGATGTGTGGGACCCCACTCCTTATAAAGTCATTAGTGCATTAAGTGATAACGTATATTCTATTCAGTTAGCAGATGGTTCAGGACCAGTGAAAAATGTGAACAGAAGAGAAATTCTTAACACCGGTGAAATTATTACAGAGGAACCAGATGTGGAAATTCCAGTTACAAATTCTGATGACTCCGATGAGGAAGATTCCTATTTCAAGGTGATGCATTGCGACCAAAATGAAGATATCGAAGAAGAAACAGTAAATACAGCAAGTGATACAGAACAGCCAACTGTTCTGCCAAGACGTTCCACGCGAGCTACCGCTGGAAAACATTCAAATCCGAATCGTCTTCCTAAATCTACTGTGTCTGTACAAAGGACTGTGATTCAAAACAAAAACTTTCAAGAACTTAGTGATGCAGTTGTTAACTTAGGAACTGCATTGGCAACAAAGTTGAATGAAGCGTGGAAACAGTATTAATTGTGTATTACTTTCATGCTGTATAAACTGTTCATATGAATGAATTTTTTTATGACTGACTGGAAATTTTTTTTTCTCACCTCATAATGTATTCATCCTGTTTTATAACAAAATTTGTTCCATTGCTGAGGGCAGCAATAACAAAGTGGGGGAATATGTGAGATGAAGAATTGTATATCTTATATTTTTTTTAATACATATTTTATATATAAGTTTAAAAATTCAAATAAAAAAATAGAGGTTCCACTGGGGATTGAACCCTGGCCGCTGGAAGTGATGACCACTGTCTTATCCAGTAGGCTACGGATGCTTATGTAACAAGATGTGTTTTTTTTATTACATCATAATATTGTTAGTTAATCTATAGGAAAATGGTTTGAACATTTTGAACACATATGTGAATTAGTATTATTTTGATAATGATAATGTAAGGTACTTTTCGTATAGTGTATGGATATTAATAGTTTTTCTTGAAAGCAATTTTATAAAGAAATTGATTTTGTTAGATTTTCAATTATCATAGAGATTATAAATTTCGGACAATAGCCATTTTGTTTGTGACCATTGCTGAGGCCAGTTGTGAGTTGAGAAAACTTTTGTAAGTAAAATAATTGTACTGCTACTATATTGTATTGAAGTAAAGTTAGTTTTTTTATCAGTAATTATATCAAAGTAATCATTGTATCACAGATGAGAGTATATGTTGAAATTATCAAGAAAGTTTACAAAGTTTAAAGGTTTCACAGTGAATTGTACTCATGATTTGAATACAGACTAATGTTTGAAAAGGGTACAGTGATATTGATTTTACATATATTTTTATACAATTATAGACATGCATATTTTGCATAGTTACATGTCTAAATGGTTTGTTTCAGATATTATCTACCAGTACATGTAATACAGTTCCTTTCACCCTTATTTAGGGTAGGTACATGTGTACTTGAGAAATTATTGACTATGGCATTTACATATTGTCAGAGTATATTTTTAATCTGCAACATTGCATATTCAATATTGTAATAGGGTTATTTCTTTTTATGACCATCATTTATTAAATATAAGATAATTAGAAAAACAATATTTCGTAATTGAACATATGTGTCATTATAGTAATTGAATCAATTGTGATGCTTTATGATTGTGAAGTTTATATGTGTATTATGTTTTGTAGGAGCGTCACCATAATAATAATATCAACAATAAACGAAGTACATCTATACCATACTCGTTTGTTACAGAAAGATATTAATATAAGTTGTATAACTTGTTTATCAAACGTTTAAAAAAAAAGGTCAAATCAATTTACGAAAACGCTAATGTTAAAATCGTGTGTATTTAAAAATTGACTTTCCTATCCGATCTAGCAAAAGTATGATGTTCAGTGGGTCGCCCAATATTTATGTTTGTTCAAAACCCGGGATTTTAAAAATATGAATGATCATTTATTCTGGGGTATCCATCACATGTTAATAAAATTTCGCAGTGTCAGTTGACCAACAGAGGAAGGTGAATTGCGTAACATTACGTATACAGTATGTGTATATAGAATTTCGGTGGTTGCCGTCAGGGTGGGTGACCTGCAGCAATTAGTGTGACTTGGGGTCCGCTAAATAGAACTATATAGTCTGTTCTTTCAAACAGCAAAATTTTCTTGATAGAATGAGTTAATTTCAAACAAATGAAAATTAGTTTTTCAATTTGAATTTAAGACAATTATTCTGCGTATTCATAACACAGTATTTACAAAATACATCCATAAAATTACCTTTTAATGATATACTTTATACTCGATTGAAATACAATTAACGAACAGACTATAATCAGGGTTAATCAGGAATGGAGAGAGTAATTGAGAACACAATTAAAGTAAATTTTATATACACATCTAGTATTTGTACTTTTTAAAAAAGTAAATATGTGATTGTTTGAATGAATGTAAGTTTTGAATCATTATGGGAATCATATGAACAAAGATGTGTGTTTTGTGCATTAGTAAAAAAAAAAAATATTTACGCGATATGTGGTATATTATTTATTCCTCTAGCCTTGTTAAAATTAAGAAAGTTTTCAATTTTCTTAGAAATTTATATATTTTGATTGTGGGGAGAGAGAGAGAGAGAGTTGTCTCAACATTCGATAAGATTTCTCATGGCACGTGGTCAGAGCACGGGTGCTGTCACAGACAGGAAGTGTTATGTAATAGTTATACACACCCGTAAACACAGGGATAGCTTTTCTATTAATTATGTCGTACTTGTGATTTTCTATATACCTGTCTGAATCAGACTTTATTCTATCTTCATGCAGTAAAGTTAGAAGGCGCGTATGATCAGGGACTTTTATATATACGTCCCTGGTATGATATTTCTGAAAACGCCCGTTACGGAAACATGTGCTAATATGTGCATCTCAATCAGAATACCGTTACGGCTACATGTTCTACTTTAGCAGTTCACATAAAATATTAGTTATTTGAAATGAGAGAGGGGGGGGGAGAGTCTCAGCATTCAATAAATTTCTTCACGGCACGTGGACAGAGCACCGGTGCTGCGATGGTCAGGAAGTGTTATGTAATAGTTACACACCCGTAAACATAGGGATGACTGATTGTCAATGTACCTGTCTGAATTATGAATTTTTTCGCTCTAAGTGAGTCTCCGGTCCATATCCCCCACCCTCAATATTACCAACTAGATTATCGACTCTCTTGGTCTCTCAAAACCCTTGATCCCTCGAAGTCAAACTGCTGTCCCGTTATTCATAATCTGTTGTTCTTTTACTCTCGATACTCTGAAGTGCCCGATATATGCAAGCGTTACCTAATTTTAACACCTACTTTGTCATTTTTAAATGGCTCAAGGCATTAGACGCGGGACCCGTGTAACGGGATTTTCTTCAGGTGACCTTTGTCTTGCAAGGTGATAATTGTTCCATGATGGATCATACCGTTGCCTAGACTATAATAAGCACCGATCGTCCTAAATGAACATATAATCTGATTTATTTAAAACGAAGAGAGAGAGAGAGAGACCGGAAAATATTTAATGACTTAAATCAGAGTCAGATTGAGGGGAAAACATACATTCGTCAAGTTGAGTTGATGCCTACGGTAGCGACTTTATAATAGTACATCGCGCAATATTTGTCTTCTTTAAATCTGTGGCATATTTTCAACTCATAATATGCAAAAAAATAATACTTTAAAATAAAATATTATTTATTTTCAAGTACACTTATATGCATGATTTGCGTAATAAATTGCTATGTTTGGGACTCTTGAACAACATTAACAAAATACATGTAGCAATAGTTTTCTAGAAGTTTTTGTTAAAAACAATTCAAAGAAAATAATGAATTTTTCTTCTAATGATATTTATATCTAAATTCTAACAATAATTAAAACTGCGCTTGTTTTCTCCTTCTTAGTTTAATCCCTAATACAGATAACACGTAAGTTACGGTGTCTTACACCATCGCGGTAAAATCGTGGCCCCGCGATCACCGCGATGACAATACCGCGACGGTGTATCGCGGAAAGGATTAAAACACCATCACGGTGTCGCGGGAAAATACGGGATCCGCGTTGGCTGTAGTGTATAGTGTGAAATTGCAGAAATTAAAATTTAAAAAAAATCATATACAATTCTGGGTTACAAATTGCTAAAATATGCACCCAAGAAAAAAATTATTATTAATTAGATCAACAGATATATCTATGTTTGAATTTATTACAAGTTTATAAACAATTACTCGTGCAATGACTTTATTCATTTATTGATCCAAAGACATAAATAACAGAGATCTCTGGTATTTACATGCATGTTTCTGATTCACCTTTATTAGATTTTCTTTACCAGTTCATCTCTCCAAAATGACTTTGAGTGGTGCTCTCTTAATCTCAAATAACCACTACAGTGCAACTGTCTTGACTAGCCACTGTCAATGAACTCTGCATTAAATTGCTTTAAATGGCTTCTCTAATTCTTACAACAGAAATATACTCTAGGTCATTAACTTTCTGGACTTCTCAAAAATGTCTTCATTGTTTCACTGATCCCAGGGAGAATCAAACCTTCAATAAGATTTCACATCATTTTATTTAACTCAGTCCGAGAGTTGTTAGACTCATATTTCACTACTAGCGAGATCATGACTCACTGACCCACTTTGTCGAGTCTTCGGTCTCGGATGTGGTGAATGTGTGTTGCTGCTCCTCGTTCACGTAATACTATTTCTGATGTTTTGAATTGTTATCATATTATCTAATTATCATCGTTTTTAAAAGAGTCTTTGACATATCCTCAGAGCAGCCCCAAAGCTAGAAGCAAGCTAGTAAACTTTTGATATATGTTTATGATATTTAAATACCCCAACCCTGTTTGATCACCTCATAATACTCAAGGAATGATTCATTATTCTTTGATTTAAATATATGAAGGTCAACACTACTTCTAAAGTGACAGTCTAAATCATGCAACCTAATTGAAATATAATTTTCTTATTTATTTATCAAAACTGCTTACATGCAAAATTTTATTTTCTTTACTTTGCAAGTGACGGTTTCAGCCACAAAGAGGTTGTTTCTGGTGTCAACACATAAACCCCATGGATGCTGTAAACTACATTTGTCAATGAAGCAGAGGAATTGTCCGTCCTGATCCAATATGTGGATACAGTTGTTGTTATAGTCTGCAATTAAGATACGACTCTGGCTGTCTGTAGTGATGCCGGCTGGATCAAATGATTTCTTGGTAGAAGAGGAAGGTCGACAAAAGTATCTAAATCGGAGTTTCCCAGCCCCATTGACCACAACTACTACTTGAGCTTTACTGTCAGCTACACAAATATCTAGGTTCTTGTTTTCGGTGACGTATTTGGTGAAAGTATTATATGAATAGAGAGGTCGTCCTCTGTCATCGTATTGAATCGTTAGCTTTTCTAAGGAGCCAAAATAACAGACAACTTTTGTTTGTTTCTGATAAATACTATCCATGACAACTAGAAGGTTACCAGAGGAGGTACTACAGATATAGAGAGGTATCCACCCCTGTAGTTTGATCACTGTCGTTATCTGTGTATTTTTCACTATGTTCACAGCTCTGTCCTTAAGATCAATATAAACTAGTTCACCACTCTGTGTCATTGCTATGTCCTGTGGCCTCTCCCCTGACTTGGTTTGGTTTGACTTCACTATTTTACCATGGAGGTTGTAGAGTCTGATTATGTTGTCATTACCACTCGTCCACACTTCATCATCACTCAGACAGGACACATTGCGTAAATTATTAATTTTTTCATACTCTGTGTCAATATCTGTGATGATATGTGGTACTTCAATGATCGGTTTGTCAAGGAAAGACGATTCAGCACCAGGAGAATCCATTGTGTATCCATTTTCTTCTGTTTTGATGAATAATGCTGTCAGAGATCCAATCTGCTCATAAATCTGTTCTTTGTTAATTTTCTGAGGAGTGAATCTTGGTAATGAAACTGTGAGTTTAGGTGGCATTCTGCTAAATTCAGCATTTCTGGATTTATAGGTAGAGAAAACGCTAACATCATTGGATTTCAATAATTTCTCCAGATCAACAATTCTCTGTGTGATTTCAGAAAGAGTGTGCTTAATTTCATTTTCCTGCTTTTTTATGGCATCCAGGTGTTTGGATTCCATTTCGTCCACGTCAGATTTCAGTTTATTAATAGCAACGTCTATTTCTCTGTGCAAAATGTTTCCATGTTTTTCGATAGCTGCTGTCAATTTCTTTGAGTTTTTGTTCAGTTCAGCTTTTTGAACTGGAATGTTAATTGCAATTTCCTGGTATTTTGAAAAAATTGATGTTTCTAATTCTTGTAAATCTGTCTGTAACATTTCTTTCTTTGCTTCTAGACTTTTCAAGAGTTCAACCTGTTTGTGTCCTAGATGTTCACCAGAGGAAACACACTCTAAACATATAGGGATGTTTCAATGTTCACAATAAAGTTCACATAATTTTGGGGAATGTTTCAAACATTCAGGAGCAAAGCCCCGCTTTTTAAATGGCACTACTCTGTGATCTTTGGATTCATCGGATAGATGTTCCCCCACACATGCTTTACACAGATGTATGTGACAAATGTCACAGTACATAGGGGGGCCGGGGATATCACAGAGATGACACCGTAACACATCCTGGGCCCAAGTACGGCGGTCCATAATCAGACACCTTGATGGGTGTTTAATCGAGGTCTGGAAATAGAATTTACCGATTATTCATTTTGTTATCAATTTGTAACAATTGTACAGCGATCTACTTCTTGAACTCGCAGAAATAAACTTGTATGTGCACGTAAACCAGTTTACTTAGTGTTAACAACTAAAAAAGACGATTTCTCTGATAAAATCTATAGATATATCTGTTCACACAATTATCCCAAATCATATTTTTTCTGATACGTAAACAAACTATTCAAACCTTCACTCTCTAACAAGGCGATTCACTGGTATTTTACTTTCTCAGGATGAACAATATTGCGGTGTGACGCGGTCTCCAGGTTATGTGTATCACGAGATTATAATGCAGTGATGGATATTACCTAGTAGGTGCATCCCCCCCCTCCCCCTTCGGTCAAAATTCAATTACGACGTTCGACTGTTTATCTGATAAAGGTCCAAACAAGAAATGTTTAATCGGAGTTATTATCATGCGCGGATCAAGGGGGAGGGGGGTTCACACACCCCTGCAAAACAAAATTCTTTAAAAATGATTTTAAAAATTGACAAAATTATATGCCTCAGGACCCCCCCCCCGGCAAAATCAAATAACCGTCGGACCCCCTCACCCCCGCCGCCCGCTTTCTGGGGGAAAAAATTCTGGATCTGCACATGTATTTTTTAAAATATAGATATTTTTGAAACATAATTCACTTGTGTTTGCACCTAGGAGTCAACATCAGATTCATCTGTCATTAAAAATCAGTCCTCTTGAACGTTAGCGTCACTCCTTCCATAACAAAACCAAGAATGATTATTATTTACGGAACAAAATTGTTTTATTCATGCATTGTTTAAAATATATTACAACACAAAAACACATTTCCCTTGACATTCAATCAACACTGCCTTTTTTCAATTAGCATTTGTAAAATGAGGCCTTTAATTAATAATAATAACCTCTTCACTATCCTAAATATTCAATAAACAATATAGCATACACTATTGTGTAAACTTATGAAAAATATAAACATCCATTTGGTCGTAATTTGGTTAAATTCTTAACATACTTATCGTGATTCCACAATTATATTAATCTACTAGATTTTGACCCGTGCGTGCACGGGTTGACATACCATATGATATCGGATATTTACGAAATAAATACATCGCCACACCGTATATATTGTTGACATTTGCATAACCAACCTTTAAGCCTAAAATATTGCTATTAATTTTACTACACTGCTGAGTTGAAATAATGTAAGTCTATGTGGGGAAAAGCCTTCACCACAGTTAAAATGCCTCCCATTTACCCATAATGTAGCAGATATTTGCAGAGTCGCTCCAAAACGATTTTGGAAAAAAATAATAAGTTGCATTAAAAATAACAGTCAAATTGTTCATAACAAACCATTTTGAAGTTGTAAATACCTTTCTTCGAAAAGTTTAATTCTATATAATTACAGAATTCAACATTTCATCAACAACGTTTTTTACACACCATGTTGACATTCGAAACTCTCGGGATTTTTTTTTTATAGTAAATGCACTGTGTTAGAGTTATCTCCCGTATTTTCTTTGATGAACAGAAAAAAATTTCCAATTAAAATTTACACGCATATGTGTTATCGTCTCTGAGTTTATCCATGCAAATGTGATATTGTGGAAACATAAAATAAAGAGTTTCTCGTTATTTAGCGTGAATGTAATGCACATGCGCAAGATTGTAAAATAAAAAATAAATAAATGATATCCGGAATTTTTGGAGGAATTTTCGTTGATTATTAATAAGCAAAGCTTGATTGAGAAAAAATATTAACAGCCAAGCTGGGTGGTACACTAATGACAAATCTAGGTCACAGGACTAGATTCGGGTAGACCTTAGTGAGAAGAAACACGTCACTAAGATGGCGACTCAGGTAAGAATCGTCCATGGCGTTAAGTTGCCGCTAAACGACACAGAGAGTTTCATGAAGTACATAATATACTTGTTGATTATTTGTATGGTACTTTTAAATTTATTGTGTTTTGATTAAAGTGTTTATTGTGAGAACAAATTTTATGTTCGAAAATGACTTTGTATAAATAAAACTGTTTTATTGAAAAGGGTGCACCGTGTTGTGACGTATGGGTGACAAACTATACCGTACAGTTTTCTCAGGACGGTCTACTGTGGACGGACTATCAAGAGCAATGTCAGAAAAAGGTAAAACGGGGAAGGATTAGTTATTATGAGGCACTGACAATGTAACAATCAAGCTCACTTTAAGAACGAAATGAGTCAATATGGTTTCATTTCAAATTAATTATATTTCTTCTCTTCAGTATTTCAGCGGCAACACTGACCAAAACACTATTAAGTTGCAAACCCTTGAACCACCCATCGTTGCTCGATTCGTTAGAATAAACGTGGTCGACTTCAACCGGAAGTCCAGTAACGCTAACAACTACGTGGGCATGCGCTTTGAACTTTATGGATGTTCTGTCAGGTTTTAATGTTTTCGTCAATAAAATTGTTCAAACAAATACAATATCAATTTTTTAGTATTTAATTGGTTTATATATAATTATTAGATGTAATTTGTTACGAATGAAAAACGTTTAGAAATGGCAAACCATAAACACCGTATCCCATATGTTTTGCCATTTTTGCAAGTCCTTCAGTTTCTATGTGTCTTTGGAACAATTTTTCCGGGAAATAAAGACCTTTTCGGTGACATTCTGCTTTGATCATTAAACTACATCCTCCCACGCCATCTATCGAAACTACTCTTTTCCCCTCTCCCTGTAAATGCGGTAAATATACTCTCAGCGAAGCTCCATAGCCCTCTACAACCAGTTGTTGCTGAGGAAGTTTCCGTTGTCTTTGCAAAGACTCCGCCGTTTCCCGCCAAGAATTTTTATCGTAAATTCGCAGACGACCACTGTTTTCTCTGAACAGACACGAGCCGTCACAACGTCCTTGTTTACATATATCATCTGTTGTATCAAGTCTGGAGGAACGCTGCGTAAATCGGAATCCATCCACAGGACGTAATCCTCGTCTCCCAAGGCAGACATTAGTAACAAATTTCGGGCTCTTGCTAAATGGCTCCTTCTTTGAAATTGATTGACGTAAGAATGTTCTTTCGTCCAGCTGTTTGTTTCCAGTCCACCGGTGAAGTTAAAATGGAGGACGTCTGCCCTGCGCAGACCGATGGATCTGAATACGTCTACTGCATTCTCTGCTTTTAAAAACGTCCCATCGTTGCTACCATCCTCCCCCAAAACAACCGAGAGTCTATTTTTAGGATAGTTCAACGTTCTGATAAGATTCACGTAGTTTTCTATATCTCTCTCACTGTTGTGTATTGGTGTCAGAATTAACACCGAGAAGTCCTCACAAAGTGTCTTGTTTAGTCTCGTGAAGAATTCAGCAATCTCAGGAGACACTGTTTCGGTTGTGTCATTTTTCAGGGAATGTTTTGGCACGGGAGATAACTTAAATTTTGAAGCATTGAAAACTGCCCCTGTGTCATTATATTGACACATCACCGTTAATTTGCTTCCAATCACATCAGTACTTTGATCCCCTTTGCGTTTAATCATGGTCCAGTAAATTTTGATAATAGAAAATAGAAATATGAGCAATACTACTAACTTCAAGAGTCGTTTGTGGCTAACCATCGTAAAACAATCTACAAAAAGTCCATTTAAAATAAAGTTTGATAAGCGTATTTATGTTTCTATATTCAAATTGAATAAAGTGAGGAGAGTCTCTCTCTCTCTCTCTCTCTCTCTCTCTCTCTCTCTCTCTCATCAAAATGAACACCTTACAGTATAATTAAAAAACAGGGTTTAACGATATATACTCACCTTTGTTATCATTAATATTCGTGCATCTTATCACGCCATCTCGAATTCCAGGTTAAACAAAATAGCTGATAAATTTAACCTTTATTCAATGACATGTACATGTACCGTGGTATATATATTGATCGTTTGAATTTACGAATGAGCACCCATGTGTCAAAAGCGATTTATTATAATGAAGTTTTAAAGATCTGTTGAATTTTAAATCAAGTTTTTATGCGAAGGAGTAAAATACCGGTATGTTCTGATGCATCAGTGTGGAAAGCAAAATCAATGTGTTTGAATTAGACAGACAAGCATACAGCAAGTTCAAGCAGGGCGTGAAATAAAAGATATATTTGGTTTACGTCAGTATTTCATGGATCATACCAATAACATTGTCGTCATTGAGATAAGATACGACTCCCATTCGATTAAAATTCTTTTCCCCAATTTACTAGTTAAAATTGTTGTTACAAATGAGTTTAACCCCTGTCGCACCGGGCTGCGTCCAAAAGGTAATCCTGTTGCGTCCATAAAAAATGCAGAATGCAGATGTGCGCCCAGCAGAAACCCCTACAGCGGCCGCGCAACAACGCAACGGCATCTTCATTTATCACGGAAGAGTCGCTTCTGGATTGCAGCGACAGCGCCGTAGGTCTCCAACAGCGCCACTGGAGCTCTGTTAGCATACTCAAGTAACGTACATGATCGCAGTATAGACACAGTGATCAATGGATTGTACTTAATTGCACAGAGACCTTTCGGGGTCCTTTGTGATATCACTGTTATCAGCGTTTAAACGTGCTGTAATTTTTTTTTATTTCCTTTTGCGTTTGCTTTAGTTTCATAAGCGTCTATAAAGGACCTACGCGGATTGGGATTTTTAAAATTCGTGGTTGTATACACGTCTACACGTTTTTTCTAAGTATACATGTATTGTATCTACAGAGTGCTATGAAATTCCGTGCAGTGTGTAAGAAGAGCTGTGCTGCGAACTAATGCAAACTAAAGCGATAAATGGACTTTTTTCATGCTACATTGTGGTAAATGATTTTATATTGTAGTTTTGACATCAATGTTTCAATGAATACATTATCCAATCTTAATGATAATTACAATGATAAAGCTACACAGCATTTCAATGTTTTAGATTTTTTTTTGTCGGTTGTGATATTACTGGCTTAAGTTATTACTTCCCCTTAAGCAGTAGTTAATTTTTTTTCATTTATAATAAGCTAGTTGGTCGATAATTAATACCTATTGATCTATGCTTTAAATCAATCAAATAAATTAAACTTGCATTCTTTAGGACGGGAAAATGTTTTTACGCATTACGCATCTCTCTTCCCAAAAATGAACTTTTAAAAGTAACATGAAAACGTGAGATGCATTTTCATATTTATTTTTTTTGGACGGTACTCTTACACACCTGCAACCCAATTTCAAAACTAAAATGCAACTTTATTCTCCTGAGCGTATTTTCCAATTTTTTTTTCTAATTTCGGGAAGGTATAAGTTGTTTGTGCCCCGTTTTGAGCCTTTGGGGTCTGGAACTTTAATGAATTCACATAATTTGGCTTCTTTCTTTTCCATTTTCGATTTCTTGGTTAGGTAAACACTTGCATCGTTTCCGTTGATTTTTTTTTTATAGAGTTTATATAAAATTAACTACATCGTCAGACTAGCTGCATGCATGCTCTAAACCTAGGAAGAAATGACTGTATGTTTACCTTACTCAAGACTAATAATTGAATACTGTAACGTGAGCATGGGTGAGTACCCTTGCAAACATTTTTCATTCCTTGTAAAATAATGCGCCAGACTTTGGACATATACACAATAATGATGAATATGTTAACATACTGAAAATGTTTTGAAAAGTGATAGATCACAAAAACATTATCAGTGTGTTGACTTATTCATTAGTATTGTGTGAAGGATTCTTTCATGAAATTGATAAAAACGTTCATTTGGATATACATTTGTAATGAATAAATTAAACATATTAATTTCATATTTTTATATATTTATATAACAGTAACCCTCATTATGATAACTCTTGAAATAAAAAAAAGTTTGTACATACATGTATTTACATTACATAGTGATTATATATACATTTTGTAGACATATAAATTTATAAACATAGTTTGTTTACATGTAATATTGGATTTTCTTCACTTTGCCAGTTTTCTTCTCAGCCACAAACAGATTGTCTCTTGTGTCCATACATAAACCCCGTGGATACTGTAAATGACAGTTGTCAATGTAGCGGAGGAACTGTCCGTCTTCATCCAGGATGTGGATATACTGGTTGTTAATGTCTGGTGTAAGGATGCGACCCTGGCTGTCTGTAGTGATGCCGACTGGTCTGAATAGTTTCTTGGTAGCAGAGGGAGGTCCGGTGTAGGTAAACCGGAGTTTACCGGCCTGATTGACCACCACTACTGCACTGGCTATATAGTCAGCTACACAGATATCTAGGTTCTTATTCTCACAGATGTATTTAGGTTTAGGTTCAGATGAATAGAGAGGTTGTCCTTTGTCATTGTATTGAATCGTTTGTTTCTCTGTGGAGCCAGAATAACGCACAACTTTTGCTTGTTTCTTATCGTTAGTGATCATGACAACCAGGAGGTCACCAGAGGAGGTACAACAGAAATAGAGAGGTCTCCACCCCTGTAGTCTGATCACTGTCTGTATCTGTGTATTCTTCACTATGTTCACAGTTCTATCATTGGGATCAGTATAAACTAGTTCACCACTCTGTGTCACTGCTATATCACATGGTATCTTCCCTGACTTGGTTTGGATTGACTTCACTAGTTTACCGTGGAGGTTGTAGAGTCTCATCATGTTGTCCTGACCATACGTCCATACTTCATCATCACTCAGACAGGACACACTGCATAATTCATTAGATTTTCCATACTCTGTGTCTATATCTGCGATGATCCGTGGTACATCAATGAGTGGTCTGTCCGGAGGAGAGGACTCTGCACCGGGAGAATCCATTGTGTAGCCATGTTCTTCTGTTTTAATAGATAACGCCGACAATGAACCAATCTGCTGATAAATCTGTTCTTTGTTAATTTTCTGAGGGGTGAATATTGGTAAGGAAACTGTGAGTTTAGGTGGCAATCTTCTGAATTCAGCATTCCTGGAATTGTAGGCAGAGACAAGGCTGACATCATTGGAGTTCAATAACTTCTTCAGATTAGCAATACTCTGAGTAATTTCAGTACAAATGCATTTGATTTCATTTTCGTGTTTATTTAGGGCAACCAGGTGTTGGGATTCCGTTTCATCCACGTCAGATTTCAGTTTATTGATAGCAGTGTCTATTTCTCTGTGCAAAATGTCTCCATGTTTGTCAATAGCTGCTGTTAGTTTCTTTGAGTTTTCCTTCAGATCAGCTTTTAGAACTGGGAAATTAGATTCAATTTCTTGGTATTTAGGATAAATTAATTTCTCTAATTCTTGTAAATCTTTCTGTAATACTTCTTTCTTTGCTTCAAGGCTTTTCAAGAGTTCAACCTGTTTGTGTCCTAGATGTTCACCAGTAGAAACACACTCTAAACAAATAGAAATGTTACAATGTTCACAATAAAGTTCACATAATTTTTTGGAATGTTTTAAACATTCAGGAGCAAATCCCCGCTTTTTAAATGGCACTACTTTGTGATCTTTGGATTCATCAGAGAGATGTTCCCCCACACAGGCTTTGCACAGATGTATGTGACAAATGTCACAGTACATAGGGGGGCCCGGGGTCTCACAGAGATGACACCGTAAAACATCCTGGGCCCAAGTACGGCGGTCCATGGTCAGACACCTTGATGGGCGATTAATAGAAATCTGGAAATGAAATTTACCGATTATTCATTTTGTCAAAAATATATCCGTTTTTAACAGACGTACAAATACAGCGATCTAATTCTTGAACTCGTAAAAATAAACCCTGGTGAAATCGTTCATTGTCAGTAAACTAGTTCAATGAGCACGTAAAATTAAAAAATATAATTTTTCTTATAGAATCTAGATATATTTGTTTACATAATTAACATTAATCATAAGTTTCTGATCCGTAAACAAACTACACACCTTTTCAAATTAACATGGCGATTCAGGTATTTTTACTTCCTGGTCTGGAGTCATTGACGCGGTCTCCACGTCATGAGTATCACGTGTTGAAAATGCAGTGGTGGATATATCAGTAGGTACACCCCCCCCCCCCTCTTTTGGTGAAAATTCAATTATGACCACTGTTTGACTGATATAACAATAAACGATTATATAATTAATAGTTACATGAATTTCAGGCGCGGATCTAGAGGCGGTCCAAACCCCCCTGCAAAATTCAAATTTCTCTAAATTACATTATAAAATTACCAAAAATATGCCTCGGACCCCCCCCCCCCCTTCCAACGACAAACACTCAAATAACCGTCGGACCCCCCCCCCCCTCCCCCCTTCCCACCTCCCTTTCTGGAAAAATTCTGGATCCGCCCATGTATTTTTTTGAAATATAATTTTGAAACATATTTAAATGGTGTCTATGCTTATGAGTCCATATCAGATTCATCTGTCATTAAATATCAATCCTCTTGTACGCTTGCGTCTCTCCTTCCAAAACAAAAGAAAGATTAAATACGGATGATTATTTACAGAACAAAATTGTTTTGTTCATGCATTATTCAAAATATCTACAACACAAAATTTCATTTCCTCTGACATTCAATCAACACTCCTTTTTTAAATTAACATCTGTAAAATAAAGCCTTTCATTGATAATAACCTCTTCACTATCCTAAATATTCAATAAACAAATTAGCATACACTATTGTATAACCTTAATATGACAAATGTAAGATATCCATTTGATGGTAATTCGGTTTAAGTCTGTTTATCATGATTCCACAATTATAATCTATTACCGTAGTATGTGCTAACAACAACGATAACGACATAGTGCATTTCTAAAAAAAAAAATAAAATGGTGTGTAGTTTTCTGACTATATAATGCAGTTTTAACTACTTAACTAACTTAATGTGCATACGTGTTCTTACATAATGCATAAATAACACTTTAATATCTTCTCTTGGAGTGGAGAATTGTTCCGGGTTTTTTTCTCACTCATTAATTTTCATAAACCATTTATTTTAGCATGCAATTATTTTGTATTTATTTACCTCCAATAAAGACCTGCTGAGTAACAGAGTAGACTGTCACGTAGCATCGGGAGTGGGGGCACCACACTTTTTCTCGCTGCAAATATTTTTTTTAAATTTACATATGAAAAAGTAAATTAAATGAGATTGCCCCCCTGTAACGAAGAATTTCGACCCGGGTTGAAAATTGACCCGGGGGTCATTTTTCAACGTTGAATAATGAGACGAAAGGTGTTGAATAAAGACCCTAATCCGTTGAAAATTGACCCGCATCGTGGAATTTTGATCATGAAACTGGTTCAAAATTCAACAGCAAAGAAGCACAAAATAAGGAATCAATATTATAACTTGAGTTCATTTAATTAAAAATTATCAGTTTATACATATTTATTCTTTATATTTATATGTTTCAACGGGGGGGCAGGGGGGGTTAAAAATGAAACTTTATAAATGAATGTTTTTTAATTTACATATTATCCCTTTAAATATGTAATAACTATTTTATTCATAATAAACTTTTCGCATATAATTGCTGTTTTGTGTGATATCTATATATTTCTTAAAAAAATATATATATGTGTATTTAAGAATATTTGTATATGTCACAGATTAATTATTTTAGTTAATTAGTATTCATATTTGCGTTCACTTATTTCAACATTTCATGTTTTCATTTCCCATTGTTCATTTGTTTACATTCACACCGCTTCATTCATTCATACAATCATTTGTGCGAGAGGTCACGTGGTTACGTTTGGCGGGTGGATCAGTGAATGAATGGAGGTGTTAGACTGGTTTTTCGGGTTTAAGTGAGTGAGTGCGCATGTCCGTTTGCATTACCGAATTTTTAGCACGAACTTTGATTTAACATCACGACGCCACCCAAGACAGACGGTTGAATTATTAAGCTTCATAGCTTGTCAACCCGACTATTATCTTAGTTCATGTTGCTGTTATACTTGGTGAGTTATTTTAATCAAATATGTGTAATTTAAATATTATTTAACTAAAGATAAATTTAATGAGTGAATGTAGAGAATGAGAGTGTTTTAGTAATATTATAATTGTATATGATAATTTTATGATTACAGATCACCTAGCTGTACTTGAGGAAACCATTTATTCGATATACAAATACAACAATAAATATTCAGCGTCATTTTCACAAAAGGCCTTGGAGTTCTTATTTGTTCCCAAATGCAGCCCAGAATATTATATATCAGCTACCCCTTGACATATACATAATTACACGTTAAAATATTCAATGCAGTTAATTTAAGGTGGCTCTATACACCCACAGTTTATTCCAATTTTCAATAGAAGACCAAAGAACATATACTTATCAAATATTAAAATGATGATAGGGATACTAAAAGTATTTTAACAGAATTTTTAAATGTTTTTTCGTGTTTTTGTAAAAAAAAAAATTGAAAAAAAAGCTATTAATAAATTGAGAGAATTTTTTGTGTCATATGATGGATATTTCCTTCGGACACACAAAAAAATATGTAACTTTTCTTAACATTCAAAAATGTTATTATTGCAAATTTTTTTAGTATTTCCCCAAAAAATAATTTTTCATATTTTCTTACTCTGTTGACAAATCATCTGAAAAAGTTGCTTGATGTTATAAGAAAATGTATTTTAATAAATGTGACATAAAAAATTGAATGAAAATCATTGCAATTAAAACAAAAAATATTTTTAATTTTATTTGGTATGAAAGTTCCTAAGGTAAGGGTTATCGTTCCTAAGTCCCAAGGCCCAAACACATTGGGGACTTTTCATTTCTGAGTTAAAGAAAATTTTCTAAATATAATGTTTGAATGATAAATACATACGTATTTCAATATAGGCCTGTATAAGTGAATATATTCGCTTTAATGCAAAACTAAGTCTATTAAATAAAGAGGAAAATTGACTTGGCTAATAGGATTTATGTATCCCAACCTGAGAGAAATTCAAAGCAACCCTCTCATCCCCTTAAGGTGGTAAGGAACATCTGTCGATATTAATGACCATTAAAGTATATAATAATCTAAATACTTTCACTGCCCTAGAATTTTCTTTCACAGTATTCAACAAAACAAATACGTTTTAGAAAATTTTGGAAAGTTAAAACATTTATCGCTCTCAACGGGAATCGAACTCTTGACCTACAGTTTTACAGTGAACCCACTAACCCACCGCGCTACGGTGTAACATATCAATGAAGGGAAAAAAACTATTAAAAAAATTATACTTGATTTTATTGTTTATTTCGATAAATAATACCACACAACGTGAAGGTGTCACATACCACATTACTTGTAAGTAATGAATTTTTCAATTATCAAATTAAATCTATTCATTTAACAAATATTTCAAAAGAGCGGTCCCCATGCAATTCGCCTCAGTTTAAGTCAGCCAGGACCGGAAGTGCATACTTCCAGATTTACTTTTTTGCGTATGCGTCATCAAAAAGTGGTGTATAAAGCCACCTTAAACTCCATTTTTTAAATTCGCTGGAGAAGTGTACAAATGTAAATATTTTTAAAATTACAATACAGCATATTGTTTAATTTTGGTTTTACGTTCACCCAGTAAATTGAAAAATTTGATATTGTTCATTGTAGATTTTCTGGGTGTGTGCAAATACAAAATTTAGAGTATGTCATATTGAGATTTTTGTGCTCGCACCCACTCAGTTTGTTAAAACTGTGATAAGTGAATTTTGTATTCACGCCTATCCAGCCAATAACAGTGTACAAAATGATGATATGCTAACATGTACTCTTTCATGAACAATGCTGAAGTAACTATCTCTTGAAAGCCTTTTTTTTTTAAATTCTATTTGTTACGTAGTAACTAGGGTAACTAAATATCAAATCGCTGATTTTTTTTAAGCATAAACAATTCTGCTTCATGGAATCTGTAGCAAGTTAGCAAGTTAGCACCCTCATTTTTGTACAGGATGACAATAAAATAATTTTGCTTTAATAGTTTCTAAATTGCTTTGATTACAAAAATTTATCATAAATACTAACAGTAATTGTTTTCGTCAATAAATAGGTAAATTGCATTTTTTGAATAGAAATATGTAGAAGAAGATCATACAGCAGCGTTGGAGTAGATGGTTGACCCTCCTTTCACAGCCACCTACATTATTAATTCAATTTAAACGTGTTTTATTGAACGGAATGTTCAAATTATTGAATGGATTGGATAAGAGTCATAGACTATGTAAACCCTTTCAAACATACAAAGTCAAGAATATAGTATTACAAGTTTACAGAATATTATTGATATTATGTGCATATAAGACAGGGGTACTTGAATATCAAATAATTATCTGAATATTTATCATATATGATTGTATGACATATTGTTGGTAGACAGGTTGACTCATATCACACCTAAATTAACAAACCTATCACCTTCATTTAAACCTACAGGGATACAAACATAAGAATGCCATTTTCATGATCCAGCCCATTTGAAAAGAACAGTAAATAAAAGGGGACTATATATATGCAAACCTACTTTTTTAAAAAATTGATAACATTTTTGCTGTATGCTATATGTTTTTAATTTTGAGGAAATATATTACGTCAGTTGTCTGTGTTTCTAATTTATTGGTAATTAATGGAATTGAAAACTCAAAATGATAGCTCTAAATAAATTGCATTTTTTAAAAAGAACTATGAGTCTGCATATGCAGAAAATTGGATGATGCTTCAATAAAGTTAATCTGACAAGTTTATGAAAAATTATTGTTAAGTATATATATATATATATATATATATATATATATATATATATATATATATATATATATATATATATATATATATATATATATATATATATATAATACAGTATACATAAAAAAAGATAAAAATATGACAACCATTCATTTATTTTTTTGTCAGGGATGCTGACTTCTGCAAATTAAGCATAGGTATCTAACATTATATCCTTTTGTCTTGATATAAATATATATACCCTTTACCGAATGAAACAGTATAGAGGTTGTATTTTCAATTATTAGAAAATACAACGTCAGGTGCTTGTCGAATAGAGCTCTGTTGAATTGCATTAAAAGTGACAATAACGGGCAATACATTTGTTAGATATATTTATCAGAGACTATGACAAGTTGAAACTTAAAATTCTGTCAGATGAGGGAATGAAAACCATGTCATTTATGTCAAAAAGTATTCTAGCCCTACTCTCCTGTTCTATTCCGAAGCAAACGGTCATTTTCTTAAGTAATAATAAATGGATATCATATTTTCAGTCTCAAAATTAAATGAATAATTGGACCTATCAATCTAAAAGAAATTAGCCCGTCCGCATATGTATCGGACAGTATGAACATTTTAAAACTAAAACTTTCAAATATGTGCATGATTGTACATTTAAACTATGTAGAGTAACTGTGTTCAGATCAAAACTCTGAGGTTGGGGTCAATTCTCAACAGGATCAATTTTCAACGTGTCGATGTCATCAGAGTTTATAAAAATCTTTCTCATACCGTTGAAAAATGACCCCGGGTATAAATTTCACGATTTTGGTCTCAATTTTCAACGTTGAAAAATGACCCCCCGGGTCAATATTCAACGTTGAAAAATGACCCCCGGGTCAATTTTCAACCCGGGTCAATATTCTTCGTTACATCCCCCCCCCCCCAACTTTTTTAGGCGCATATAAAAATGGAAATGAAAGAGAGAAAATTAACAGTAAAATCTATGTGTTATATGAAGTTATATGTACGCTATGCTCTGCCCCCTCCCCCCTCCCTCCCTCCCTCTATGATTTTTATGATTTGAGAAGTTGTCTTATTTTGTTGTTGTTGCTTATCAAGACCCTACCCCCCCCCCCCCAAAGAAAAAAAAACTCTCAAAAACGAGATGCTACGTGCCTGATAGATGTCATCAGGAAGAAATGGGCACCACCATTAACAGGCAACAATGGAGAGATGAATAGCGCAGATGCTCGGAAAAGACATCCAGTCAACAACAAGAACAACACTGCCATGAAACCCAGCAAGAGATAAGGAGACAGAGAGGGAGGTCAGGAACATCATGGAAAAGAACGGTGGAGACATTCAACAAACCCAACAGATAGTCAGCCGTGTAGGAAGTTTGTTGCAGTTTTACACACCACCGGGTTTAAAAGAACGTGATGATTATTGAATGTTGCCCATGTGAACAAATCATATTCATTCATTTATTTATGTATTCATCAGTCTTAGACCTTCTGCATTGTTTATACATGTAGGTAAACACATTCGATTTTTTTGCATTGCTAATGTCTTCCATGATCTGCAGATTTTGCTACATTGTTGATTTGTAAAAAAAAAAAATCCATGCAGTATTTCACCCCACTAACGTATTGGATACATGTATCCATAGAAGAGTAATAACTCACTATGTAGAAAAGTGCATGCTTTAAAACAAAATTTCATTCAACTCATAATCCATCATGAAACAGTTGTCTTTCCTTGGCATCACTAACAAAAGTATCAACAGCATGTTTAAAAACCATTTTATTTATCAACAAGAGCTCAATGAACAGCCTTAATTAAACAAAGAGTTTTGTCTGTACATTTCTTGCCAAGTCATGTAATGCATGCACAGGATCACATAACAGAGAAAAAAATAAAAGACTCACAGTACATTTACATCATCAATTCAAATTCAGCGTGTAGAAATGCAAACAAAACACAGAAGGGTAGAAAAAGCACAGGTTATTTGTAAGTTGTTCATATCAAATACAATAGCAATGAAACGAGATATATTTATACTACTATTCTTATAATTAACAATAACATTTTACTGTATATATATCAAAATGGATCATTATAGCAATTATGCATCTAACTATACATCATATCCAACATAAATAATTACATTCATAATGTTCATTCATAACAAACTCATACTGTCTCATATATTCTTGTTTGAAACATACAGTATAACAAAATTTTCATCCGGTGCCTCTCCTCCCAAATATTCTACAGTATATTTTTAATGTGAATTAATCTGTAACATGCATATACATTGTTGCATATACCTAAATACATAAGTTATAGTGTTAAATTGCAGAAATTAAAATCTTTAAAAAAATCATATACAATTCTGGATGACCAATTGCTAATACATGCACCTAAAGGAAAAATTGGTTATCATATAGATGAACAGAGATATCTATGTTTGAATTCATTACAAGTTAATGTATACACAATTACTCATGCAATGACTTAATTCATCCAGAGAAAAAAATAACAGAGATCTCTGTTATTTATGTCTTTGATTCATCTATATTACATTTTGTTTATCTTTTTATCTCTCCAAAATAATTTGCAGTGGTGTTCTCTGAATCTCAAATAATCACTACAGTGTAACTGTCTTAACTAGCCATCTGTCAATTATTAATGAGCTCTGCATTGCTTTAAATGGCTTATCTAATTCTTACAACAGAATTCTACTCTAGGTCATTAACTTTCTTGACTTCAAAATAAATTCCTCATTGTTTCACCGATCCCAGGGACAATCAACCTTCAGTGAGATTTCATATCAAGTTAACTCAATCAGAGTGATGTTAGACTCATATTTCAGTGTGAGCGAGATCATGACTCACTGACTCACTAAGTCGAGTCCTCAGTCTCGGATGTGGTCAGCGTGTGATGTTGCTCCTCGTACAAGTTACGGGCGTAGGTAATCTGTTGGCTCACCTGAAACATATTAAGTAAAGCTGAAAAATTTTTCTACTTGGCGTTTATCTTACAATTATAATTCTTTATAATGGTAGATTGTCTTGAATACACTTAAATAGGGGAGTCAATTCCTTACCTCCTCATTTTAATATCTAATATATATAGAATTAGACAACATATAAGTATAAGCATGATTTAATGTACTAAGACTTAAAAGTGTTTGTACGTCTAGATAATTTTGAATACAACAAAATTAAACTGCAACAAAACAATTTCACATTGAAAGTCAACAAA
Organism: Magallana angulata; assembly: GCF_025612915.1. Taxonomy (NCBI): domain Eukaryota; kingdom Metazoa; phylum Mollusca; class Bivalvia; order Ostreida; family Ostreidae; genus Magallana; species Magallana angulata. The sequence continues at coordinate 17,766,092 of NC_069115.1, read as the reverse complement.
ATATTCGTTCCAATAACATTTTTGGTTTCAGTGTAGTATTTTACTAATATTCTTTCGACAGCAGGTAAATATCTAAACTTAAAAATGTTATCTCTGACCCCACTTTAATGCAATAAATAAAGAAGTAACACACATGAATATGCTCTATGAAGCCCTTTCACAACAAATAATGCTGTTTCCCATGGGTACTTGTTATAGTATACACTGACCCTCTCAGCCACTGCCAGCTTGTCACACCTGATCTGGGGATCCCTCTGGGGGTCAGAGCCAGGGGTTTGTACCCTGATCACTTCCAGGTAGTATCTGCCATCTGTCAATCAAAGTCAGTACAATCATGTACAAAATATCATACTAAAAGTGTAAACATATACAGCATCAAACAAATAAAACAGCATCAAAACAAATGACCAAGTTTGACAATTTAAAGCAATATGAGCTGTATATATTATTTAGAATTTTATTTTGCTGCAAAAACCTGCTAGTATGATAGGTCTGCATATAACTTAAACTTTTATGTTAGACTTAAAAAAATCATTAATGTTTGTCCGAAGAAAGATTTTTCTTCTAATGAATATATAGCAGATAAATTTTTGTACAGGACGACAATAATTCATTTTTTCTTAAATCAAAGTCTCTCAACGGCTTTTCCACAAAAATATGGCAAACAGAAATTTAGAAAACATGATATTTTTTGTCATTTTTATTAGTTGGAAATAACACTTCGTATAAAAAATTTTCAACATTAAAATTGCAGCTCATATTGCTTTAATATATATTATATACTTCGGTATTAATGGTACATTTCTATATTGCTTTAATAAATAAAGTATGTCTAATTTTAATCAAAGCTGAAGTAAGGGGAAAATAAGAACAAGGCAACAAACTATGAAAAAAATGAACTTTTCCTCAAAATTTCTATGCAGCATCAAAACTTTAAGCTATTTGCTGAAATTGAAAGTGAAAGTTGATTGACAGTTCTGAGTAAGGGAGATAACTTTGGTATGACTTACTATTCACCACCACCAGACACTGGAACAGGTCTTTGTGGGGGATCCTCGGGATGATGTTACTGGAGTCTGGCACCCCTCCCAGGAGAAAGTAGACCTGGGTGGAGGTGATTAGAGAGGCCAGGTTGTCCTCCCTCCTCAGCTGTTCCACCGCAATGAAGCTACAGGCAAAAGGAAAGCTTCTCTATCAGACCAATTAAGATTGATGAAAATATTCAAATCACTCTTAAATCATGAACTTTTAAAGGAAATACCATAACTGGTATTGAACTGAAATTCCCAAGATAAAATACTGGTATATATTTTCCATGGATAAATATATAAATTTAACAGAGATAAACTAATATATCAAACTTTAGGTAATAAAATGTTCATATTAAAAAGGTAAAATTTGAAAATATAAATATCAACTTGCTAATCTTATTACATGCAGATAATATTTGTATGTATTCAATGATTGTTTTCATGTATAAACTGTTTGCATGGTGACAATCTTTGCAAATCTTGCAAAAACTCCCTACACAAGCAACATTCCAACAAATAGAAAAAATCATGATTATGTGTTGTGTATCTCGGACAAGTTATTAAAAAAACTAAATACAATTCATCCAGCAGCGGGGGAGGCGGACGGGAGGGTGGCTGATCCGAGAGCTACTGCTGCTGGTGTCCTTGATGGGGTTGGCCGCCCCCGAGGCCAGATCCAGCACCCCCACAACAGGCTTGGTGACCGTACCGATCACACCCTTACCCAGTCCTGTCACAAAGCCCTGTAATGTGAACAGAAGAAGCATATCATCAGGTGAAACAAGATCACAGCAGAATCAGTTTGTTCATATGGTAAGCAATTAGTCAAATCATTCAGAACAATTAACTTCTAAATCAAATGTTCTAACAATATCACAACAAAATCACTTCTCAGGCTTCATAAAGGGTAAGGCAATAATAAAAATAAGTTTTTATGCTTATCAAGATTTATCAATCTTTAATTCATCTGTGTCTTATGTATTATGTTTACTTAACTAAGGTACTACATGTACATGTATCTAAAGATCTTCCTAGTTGGTTATTCCTATGGGATTATTCCAGTAGAATTGAAACTATGTAGGCATCCTTATGAATCTTTTATACTAGTATACTGTACAAATTGCATGTGTACCTCAATCCAATCCTCTTTGAAGCCATCATAAGGCTGTGTAAATATACTGGTCACGGCACCAAACAGACCGTTGCCTAAGCCCTTGACCCCGGCCAGGAGGTGACCCTTGCTGGACTGGGCGCTGGTCTTAAGCTGCTCCCGCCTGTCCTGATAGTTGCGGTCCATGTTCAGCGTCCCGAGGCCATCCGACAGTGACCCTACGACCTGATAGGTAAATTACAAATAAATCAATAATTTATAATATATATTTATAATTAATTATATATATATATATATATATCTTTATAATAAATTATATATATACATGTATATATATATATATATATATATATATATATATATATATATATATATATATATATATATATATATATATATATATATATATTGATTATATTATACATATCAAAAATCAATAATTTTTATTTCTCTTTAAAGGGAACAATAAAATAAAAAATTAAGGATTTTTTAAAGGTTTTTAAAACTGAATTCATGTGGAATTATTAAGTAAAAGCCTGCACTTTTAATATTTTTAGATGAACAAATATTTCCCTTTCTAAATAAACAGCAAGTTTTGTTAAATTTATATACATCAATGTAATTTTGTTTGATAAAATCTTAGATGTTTTTCAAGATAAGAAACATAAGATCTATTTTATTGTATATTATTAAACACAATTTACAGTCATGTATTTTCAAAATTTACAAACCCCTCTGACTAGTGATCATTGAATTAACATGACTTCTAGTCTGACAAAACCTGAGTCGCCATACCTTGGCGGCACAATTTGACACGCCATGAGTGACGTTCTTCAATAGTCCTCCAACATTGCCATCGTTGATCAGACCGGAGATTTCCTCTGTGACATCATTGAACAAGCCCAGGGGATTTCCCAGAAAGTCCACAGATCCCAGGATCTTGGCCGCTTGACTCTTCAACTCCTGGAGGTAGAATAAAACACATCAAGTGCTAAATTGTACATTTGTCTGACAATGTGCTTGAGTATTAAATAGTCATTATAAATAATTAACATACATCTATCTTCATTTTGTTATGTCACAGTGTTTATCAATAGTACATTTTTTCAAAAGATTTCTGAAATATTTTTCTTTGATAAAAAAAATATTGATGCCTGCTTTTATAGCCCCCTCCTTTCTCCAAACAGATTGCATTTAGGTATTATAAGTATTAATAAATAATCAGCAGAAATTCCAACCACTTATTAGCTGTTAAGTGAAAGTCAAGCTGTTCAACATTATTGAACAAGACATGTACTAGGAAATCTCTGCTGATAGAACTATGTAACTATATGACAACTTTATATACATGTACCTCTGTGTAATGGATTCCTATTTCCTTCTGAAGGAAGGCCATGGTCTAAAACAAATTGCTCTTGACAAAGGGTCTATAAATAAACAAAATCTCAATCAGTAACTTTCAGATTCTGAAATGTTGACGCTTTAAAGTAAAATTTACTGAAATTCAAACCTTACCCAGATCAACTTTTGCATCCTTAAACTTGACCAGTGGTAAAGACATGTCACGCTTCAGTGCCTTGAGGTCCGGTGACAGTTTGGAGGCAGTGAGCATGCTCAGGTTGATTTGGTTGGACTGCATCTTTAGTTGTCCAAATAATATCTCTTTGTCTTCACTGATGTGGCAGCTGCTAGCGCCCTAACCAAAATAAAATCTTGTGTTCAATCTACACGTATTATACTATGTTTTTGTGTCCCATTTTACCAAACCAGAAAAAATGTAATCACAAGACAAATGACCTGAGCTAGCTGCTCTTAAGACTCTTTGCGAACTTGATATCTTTTTGCTTTTTATTTGACTGTACGATATGGAATCCAAAATAATAAATACATAACAATGATACAAGGCAACAAAAGATTAAATAAATAATATTTAAACATTTTTACACAACAGTTCTGATGCTGTTAGAAACAATATGGCTTTTTATCAGTCTTTTATCGAAACAGAGAGTTTGAAATTAATAAATAAATGAAACAGAGTACATGTAGTAGGGTACTTATTGCAAATTGCAGTAAATTGAGGCTTGAGCTGTTCAAGTTGTGTACCAGGCCAGTATCAGTACTTACGATCTGGGATCTTCTTCCTCCGTAACCTTCTCATCCATGCGGTCCTTTGACCCAAATCCAAAGAACTGTAGCAGTTTCTATAGCAACTGCTCATCGATCTGAATGCTTAGTTTCTTCATATTGACTATCAAGTGCTGAAAAAAATTTTGCAAGGTAAACTCATAATGCTATTTGAATGTTCTTTTCACTAACTGATAGACCCATTTCATATCAGAGGTTAATTGTAAGTTGTAAAATTATTATGTTTAACAATATTAATTGACATCTGGTTAATCTTTTCTGTGATTTTTATTAGGTCTGTTTATATACATGTATCTATATACATGTAGCCTTTGATACAGTCAGTAAAATTTAGTTTACTTTTAAGAAAAACATTCAAAATTACTCAAGTTTTATTTGGAATATATGACAAATATTTTGGTATGCAATATGTATACTGTATATAAAACCCATTCAAACTGACGAAATCGCAAATGTCCAAGAACCTTTTTGACAGCCTTAGTAGGTGAGCATGACGTGTACCTGTGTTAAGCTACCAGAACACGTTATATACCTAGTACATGCAAACTTGAGGGTAAACAATATTAAATCTTGAGATTGATGTCTCTTTAATAACAATTGCTTCTTATAAATGAAATTATTATTTTTCATTCTTTGGTAACTACTAAAGGAGGATACATGTATATGGTATCATTTGAATGAACTATTGAATCGAAAAAAATAATTACGAGTGATCATAGCTAGCATAAATCACTTAATAGAACAGAGTGTGTGAACAGTTCACCTCTAGGTAGGACTTGCTGTTGTCCTGTTTGGGCTCGATCTCCGCCCCCTGATCCTCACATACAACCCAGTCCTGGTAGTTCCTGGTCGCCTCCGCCACTGACTGTAAACAAAGGAAGTATACATCTCAGCAAATGACGGCAAACAGACAAAGAACAGCTAATATAAAACACTAACTAAAAGAGAGAGTATACATCTCAGCAAATGACGGCAAACAGAAAAACACAGCTCTAAACAACTTAAAGACAGAGTCATCACCTCAGTCAATGATTATAAAGATAGTTACAGAGATCTCTAAGAACCTTAAACAAAGAGAGTCTAAAGTCACATGTTTCAGTTAAAGATATGCCATGGGGTAACATCATTGTAAAACTTTATAGTCAATTCAATATCGAGATATGATTCTTGAAATTTCCGAGTCCCTTTTAAACACCTGGCCGACCCTGACTCACCCCTTGGGAGACGTCGGTGATTTGCAGGACTCTGATTGGTCCATCCATGATCACCGTCCGGACCGCCATACATCCTGACCCCGGGAGCAGCCTATCTCTATCAATCCTCATGTGGGCGGGGACAGAGCGCCCCGCAGGGGGACTGGGACCAACCACTGCTACAGCTGTGTCCCTCAGGCACTCCGCCCCACCCAGGGTCTGCACGCACATAGCACCATCAGCAGAGCACAGTCTGCTATCCTGCGGAAGTGAAGTAATTAGCACAACAGCATGCACAAAATCATCAGTAATGATTGATTTAAAAATCCATGACTATATAATTATACAAAGTACATGTATCTTGTCCCCATGCAAGGCAAATTAATCATGAAATCATGTTAAATATCTCAATTTTTATCATAATGATTCTGCTTTTAAAACATATTCTTCTTTTGAGACAAAACTCTAAATGATTTACTTGATTTACTTTTAACCATAATAATTATTATATTCATTTGTTTTTCTGTCAATCAATCAACATTTAACTACATAATTTAAGCCTTAGAATGAATTCTAACTTACTTTTCTTCTAAAACAAGATCAAAATGTAGCAGCTGCTATGAAATAATATCAACTGAAGACAACTAAATTTTTAAAGAAACCTATAATTAATTATGCTTCTTCTCTTTGCAACTGAATATAATTAAGATACATGTATATGATATATACACAGCATTAGAATCTCTGAGAACTTCCATGTCTGTGTTGCCTTCCTCCTCTCATCCCGTTTCCTGAGGATGAGGGGGACAATTCTCCCGGGGCGAGAGGAAATGTCATCGATGTGCAGCACCATGCTCTTCCCCGTGGGGTTGGAGGACCGAACATGGGGTCCCGGGGGAAGATGGAGCCTTCGTATTCCAACATTCCCCCACTGGGCATCCTCCACAGCTGATAACGATTACCTATCTCCTGCAATCAAATAAAATATTGTTCAAATTCTTCAGATCTCAAAAACATGTAAAAGCAGTTTCATCTTCACCTACAATCCAATGCATACATTTATATAAACAGTAACTATTTATTACTCGGTATGAATTTTATTTTAACAGTTAATGTTTGACAAATCTAGCTTTTTTCTTCTGTTGTTTTGGGTTGCAAAGACGTTATGGTATACAGTAATAAATGGTTATAGTGAACACACTCATAATGATTTTTAGATTTACAGTGAATTTTTAGTCAACTGCATCATTTAAAATTTATCAGTTAATTAAAAAAGTTTCACTACAAAATATTTCATCCTTGACCCCTGTAGCTATAATTAAGCTTGTTTTTGTGCATTTTATAACAGTAACTCCATAAACTGCCATTGAGTATACTAAAGGGTTTTTTATATCATGTTAACAGTGGCCGACCTTTTTACAGAACTTGATGTACTGGACCTGTACCACCTCCATCACCAGCTCCCTGTGGTCACTCCCTTCTGAGGAGGGACTCCTTCACACAGAAACACACAATAACACAAATCATTAATAGTAGATGTCCAAATAAGACAAAGTCCGGTGGGTAAATTAACTAGCCTAAAGGAAACCCTACCCTGCATGCTATTAGCTTCAAAGCACACACATGTACAAGTTGCAGTACTAGTCTATAACGTCTTCCTTCTGACCTTAATAAATGTTGTGACCTAAAAGGTCAGGAGTCATGCATAATTATATCATTTTTGTCATAACACAACCATTTTAAATGTGATTCAAATCTGTTCCTTGTATACATACAACATTTTAAAGTTAATACGAACTGCAGTAGTACAAATTTTATCAGCTGGCTATGATGCAAGAAAAGACTGATGACTAATTTAACACCAACTGGCACCAACCTTCCAAATGTTGCTGAAGCTCTAAGGTAGATGAAGTTGGGGTAACAGAGTTGCTTCCCCTCCTCCAGTTTGTCCATTGTGTAGGTGGCACTGGTTCCTCCTTTCACTCTCAGGGTTATGGAGGGACCCAACATTGGCTCATCCCACGCGTACGGCACTGTGTCAAGTCAAAAAGATTACATGTTCAATGACGTGTAAATAAGAAATTGTTTGCTTGAATACAAGTATCAGGTTGTGTTGAGAACAAGAATGACCAGATTATGTGGGAGTATTAATTAAATAGTGGAGACTTTACAGTTTCCTTACTGATTATATAAATCAAAACCAGAAATCAAATTTTGTGTATTTATTTTTACAAATGTCCAAACATTTCAATTGCACCAACAGATCGCTTAAATTTGTAATTTGTTTTTTTTCTTCATAAAACAAACATTTAACATTTTAAAAGGAATTATCATTTTTCAATCAATAAGATAGCTAACATTATTTCACAAGATTAACACTGAGTGTGAGGCTGGACAGACGCTTTCAGTTTCTGTTCATTTGTCTCACTCTGGAAGTACTCCACAGGAACCTTGCACAAACACAAAAACAAAGACTTTTAATTCATATCTCACGATTTTATTTTATATGATTTGTACAAATGACAAGGTACATTAAGAATCAATTATGGCCTCATTAAAGTGTCTCAGGGGTTAGATTGTTCTTTTAAAAATGTTCTTTGAAAAATTAACATAAAAACGTGACATGCGTTTTCAAATAAGTTTTTTTTTCGGACGGTTCTCTTACACACTGGCGAACCAAGTTCTAAACTAAAATGTAACTCCATTCTCTTGGGCGTATTTTACCAAAAAAAATCTTATTTCGGGAAGTTGTTAGTTGTGTGTGCCCTGTTTTCCCGCTTTGGGTTCTGAATCATTAATAAATATACATAATTTTGCTTTTTCGTTGCCGTTTTCTTTTTTTTTTGGTCAGGTAACTTTTCTGATTATCCTTTTATAAAGTTTAAATCAAATCAACTTCCATTGTGAGACCAGCATTCTAAATGTTAGAAAAAATGACAATATGTTTACATGTACCTGTTTATGCGAGCTTTTGAAATCACATGCTTGATAAACCATGAAATATAATTCGGTTGTGGATCCGACAGGAACATTTCAGCTAATGACATTTTTAAAAAGGCGTGCACACTATAATTTATTACATTGGCCTTTACGATTGCCCAAAAGTTTACGTATATAATATATACACGCACCAAATTTTCTCGTTTTACAGTATCCTCTTCCATTTTTTTTTACTCTAGACTATAATCAAATACATACATTTCTCATTCCTGGTAAGATAATGCGTCAGACCTTGGATATCACATTAACATTATCAATGTGTTGACATATTCATCATTGTATGAAGGATCCTTACATGCAATTGATAAAAAGATTGATTCTGTGTAGATTTAATATAATAAATGAATTAATTTAAACATGTTTATAATTATGTAGGCCTACATGAATCTCAGACGCGGTAAACCTCAATATGATAACTCTTGATTAATATAAAAAAAAGTATAATGATCATTATATATGTTTAATATATTAATTTACATTACATAGGAATTTTATATACATTTTGTGGACATAAATTAATCATTGTCATTTGTTTAATATATGTAATATTGGATTTTCTTCACTTTGCCTGTTTACCTTTCAACTACAAACATGTTGTCTTTGGTGTCCACACATAAACCCCATGGATGCTGTAAATTACAGTTGTCAATGTAGCGGAGGAACTGTCCGTCCTGATCCAGAATTTGGATACGGTGGTTTTTAATGTCTGATGTAAGGATGCGACCCAGGCTGTCGGTAGTGATGCCGATCGGCATAATTGATTCCTTGGTAGTAGATGGAGGACCGGAGTATGTAAACCGGAGTTTACCGCCCTGATTCACTACTACTATTGCACAAGCTCTATAGTCAGCTACACAGATATCTAGGTTCTTGTTCTCACTGATGTATTTGGGGTAAGCAGTCTCATCAGAGGAATAGAGGGGTTGTCCTTTGTCGTTGTATTGAATCGTTTGTTTCTTTGTGGAGCCAGAATAACGCACAACTTTTGCTTGTTTCTTATCATCAGTAGTCATGACAACCAGGAGGTCACCAGAGGAGATACTACAGACATAGAGAGGTGCCCACCCCTGTAGTCTGATCACTCTCTGTATCTGTGTATTATTCACTATGTTCACAGTTCTATACTTGGGATCAGTATAAACTAGTTCACCACTCTGTGTCACTGCTATGTCGGCCGGATAATTCCCTGACTTGGTTTGGATTGACTTCACCAGATTACCATGGAGGTTGTAGAGTTTCATCTTGTTGTCCTGACCACTCGTCCACACTTCATCATCACTCCGACAGGACACACCGCGTAACTTATTAGATCCTCCATACTCTGTGTTTATTTCTGTGATGATCCGTGGTACATCAATGAGAACCCATTGTGTAGCCATGTTCTTCTGTTTTAATAGACAACGCCGACAATGAACCAATCTGCTGATAAATCTGTTCTCTGTTAATTTTCTCAGGAGTGAATCTTGGTAAGGAAACTGTGAGTTTATGTGGCAATCTTCTGAATTCAGCATTTCTGGATTGGTAAGTAGAGACAAAGCTGACATCATTGGAGTTTAATAACTTCTTCAGATTAGCTATACTCTGAGTAATTTCAGTACAAATGCATTTGATTTCATTTTCGAGCTTATTTAGGGCAACCAAGTCTTTATATTCCATTTCGTCCACGTCAGAATTCAGTTTATTGATAGCAGTGTCTATTTCTCTGTGCAAAATGTATCCATGTTTGTCAATAGCTGCTGTCAATTTCTTTGAGTTTTCCTTTAAATCAGCTTTTAGAACTGGGAAATTAGATTCAATTTCTTGGTATTTAGGATAAATCAATTTCTCTAATTCTTGTAAATCTTTCTGTAATACTTCTTTCTTTGCTTCAAGGCTTTTCAAGAGTTCAACTTATTTGTGTCCTAGATGTTCACCAGTAGAAACACACTCTAAACAAATAGAAATGTTACAATGTTCACAATAAAGTTCACATAATTTTTTGGAATGTTTTAAACATTCAGGAGCAAATCCCCGCTTTTTAAAGGGCACTACTCTGTGGTCTTTGGATTCATCAGAGAGATGTTCCCCCACACAGGCTATACACAGATGTATGTGACAAATGTCACAGTACATAGGGGGGCCCGGGGTCTCACAGAGATGACAACGTAACACATCCTGGGCCCAAGTACGGGGGTCCATGGTCAGTCACCTTGATGGATGATTAATAGAAGTCTGAAAATAAAATTTACCGATTATTCATTTTTTCAAAAAATTAATCCATTTTTACAGACGTACAAATACAGCGATCTAATTCTTGAACTCGTGAAAAAAAACCCTGGTGAAATTGTTCATTGGCTGTAAACAAGGTCAATGAGCATGTATAATTAAAAAATACAGTTTTTCGTATAGAATTTAGATATATATTTGTTTACATAATTAACATGGATCATACCTTTCTGATTTGTAAACAAACTACACACCTTTACACTCCAACATGGTGATTCAGGTATTCTTACTTCCTGGTCTGGTCTCTGTGACGCGCTCTCCACGTTATGAGTATCACGTGATAAAAATGCAGTGGTGGATATTAGTAGGCGTACCCCCCCCCCCTCCCTTTTTCTGTCGGTGAAAATTCAATTCTATGACGACTGATATAACAATTAACGATTAATTAATCTTAGATATATATTTCATGCACGGATTTAGAGGGGGGGTCAGCACCCCTGTGATAAATTCAAATTTCTCAAAATTTCATTATAAAATCACCAACCCCCCCCCCCTTACCCCCAATCAAAAAAAATTCTGGATCTGCGCAAGCATTTTTTTATGTTTATGAAACATATTTTACTGGTGTCTACGCTTAGGAGTCCACACCAGATTCGCCTGTCATTAGATATCAGTAACCTTGAACACTAGCGTCTCTTCCTTCCAAAACAAAACAAAGAAATAAGATGGTTATTTACAGGGAAAAAACTGTTTTGTTCATGCATTGTTTAAAAGATTTAATTTCCGTTTCTATTCAAACAACACTCCCTTTTTTTAATTGGCATCTGTAAAAAAAAAAGCCTTTAATTGATAATATTCAAGAAACAATATAGCATACACTATTGTATAAACTTATGACAACTGTAAGATATCAATTTGATGGTTATTTGGTTATAAGTCTGCTTATCATCATGATTCCACAAAGACAATATATTGGTATATATTTTATTTATTGACCAATCAATGGCCCTCAGGGGGCATACACATTTACAAAAGAATAATATCATGATTATAACAAATACTGAATGAAAAAATAACATAGAATGTCCAGGTTCATATTACAGGCAACAATTTGCAAAATGATTCATCAAAACAATGAATTATATGTATGAAATATATACGCATTAAACTGTGTGAGGTAATGGGTGAACACAACAGCTATACAGAAACAAAGTGGCCTGTAAACAGAGAGTACCACGGGACGGTGCCTGCACAGTCAATAAGACTGGTCTACTTGTACTCAAAGTGTTCAAGCCAGTATGCTTATACATAAAATAACACACACCCTTTAAAAGTGAATACATTGCATATTACATATGTATATATAACTAAAACCATTATATTACACTTATAAGAATCATTTTACTGGACTGTACAAGTACTTGTAAATCTTCATCTGTCATAAGCCAGTATAATTTTTGGTCATTGTCCATGTATTGAAAATTTTCACAAGAGTCATTAGCTAGATTGTACAGAGTATTTCTTAATGCCTTATTATGATCACATGGAAATAAAAACAAGTTTTTCATCATCCACTGATTTGACATTAAATCAGTTACAGTATCTTTCTTGCCGAGGAAAGCCTTGATATCGTCCTCTTTCAATATTAAGTCTATGAGCGGAAATGCGAAAACGAGTAAAACTTCTCCTCTGCTTAAAAATTTTAAGTAATCTAAGGTACGTAGTTTTCTTGGCCAAAATACTGCTTAAAAGTGCTGTAGAAACTTTAGTTTTTTGTCAGCGTGTTCAGTGAATTTAGAATTCCATTCTTTAATAAATTGTTTAAATAGACAACCCCTAAGTGCCCTTTTGAATTTTGTATTGTTACTGACAGTAAATTGTTTGTGCCATCAATGCTGTTAGTTAAAAGTTGAATTGAGCCATACCAGGAGGGTGTATTCTGTTTAAATAACTGTTTCGACTCGCAATAAACATTATAAAAAAGTGGAAAGGATTGACTTTCATTCTCAAGTCTGTACCAATAACTTAACACAGATATTATGATATCAAAATGTAAGGGAAAGCTTCCCAGTTCAGATAGAACAGCTAAGTTTGTTGCAGATTTTTGCACACCAAGTATTGATTTCCAAAACTTAAAATGCAATTTGTCACAAAGTGTGTTGGAATAAATTTTGTCCATTACACAACCAGATTCTGGTCCAGATATCTGAATTTTTTTTTCCAAATGGATTAAAATACCCCCAACTTTCAGCTCTGTACAATAAAATGGGTTTAATAGTATAATCAAAAATGTACAATGTGGTTTTGATGTTCGGGGGGTGTTTCCATTTTTGTATGAGAAAAATTAAATAACTAGGGTTATTTTGGCTGATAAAAAATCATCGGAACAAGGGACCCCCCTCTCACTTTTCTCGCAGCAAACATCGTTTTTTAAATTCAAATAAATTAAAGGTTATACAAAAAAAAATGAAGAATTACGAATATGCCCCCCCCCCCACTGTTTTGGGAGTATGCAAGGAAATAAGAGTAATATTAAAGATTAAAGTTACAGGTATACTACGCTACACTCCACACCTACCTATCACCCCCTCCCCCCTCCCGATTTACAACTTCATTATTTTGTAATTGTTATTTCTTGTTTTTGTTTTAGTTTTTGTTTATGTTTTGTTTTTTTTTTTTGCTTCTAAAGATGTGTTAGGTCTAGCCCCCTCACTTTCTATTTCCTTCCGACGCCACTTAAAATGTTTCCTTTTTCTAAGTAACAAAATCTGAAACAACAGTTTTCTACGCGTACACACACAATTCACCAAACTTATTCCTCTTAAAAGACAAAGTCTTGACTTCCAAAAATAAATCTGGATAACAATTGTAATGAGACCTGACATGACCTAACAGAATAAAATAGTTTGTTTATGCATTGCTCACAAAATTTGAAATACAATCTAACACCTCCTTCCCTCAATCGGCATGCATCTGCGTGTAAAATGAATCCCGCTTTTATTAAATTAATTCTAACCCCTTCATTATCATAAATATTCCATAAACAAACTATTGGTGTACGTTAAAAGTAACAATAACTGCAGAGAGCATGTCCAAACAAATGATATTTGATGTAGCACAGTACATGTACATTGGCTACAGAGTATATTGCATGTAACTAACTGTATCATCTAATTACATCATGTATAAATGATATACACTCCTCCTTTGACACGGAAAAATATGCTCTCTCTCATTCTCTCTCTCTCTCTCATCCATATTAATCAACCTTCTTTTTAGTCCGCTCTTATTTTAGAAAATAAATTACATGTACAAGGCAGATATCATCAAGAGGAAATGGGCATCACCATAAGCAGATGCTGAAGGAGATGGAAAAGGCAAGTGATCCAAAAAGATCTCTAGTCCCCTAAAAAAACAGCACTACTCGCATGGACCCCAGAAGGCAAGAGAAAGAGAGAGAGGGCATGGACATCATGAATAAGAACGTGGAGAATGAGATAAAAATCATGTAGCAGACCTTACTCTGAACCATATGAACTAAGCTGGACAAGGGTGGGCGGGGGTGTAGAAAGTATGTTGCTGTCCTACTCACCACCGGGTGTAAAGGATGTTAGCTTATATCTACCCCCGCGTCGATATCATCAAGATCAAGCTCTGTATCTAAAGATCTATTTACCTCTATTTACACATCCATACAAGTGCAGTGTAGTTATATTTAATTTAACTGTTTTACTCTGAGTATAGCTAGGTATGAACAGTATAATTACTTCTTTTTATAACCATAAAGCTCAAAGAGTAAAACAATTTGAGTTGGTCTTAAATCTTAAACCTGTCCAATGCGTTGAACTCAGTGCATGATATACATGCAGATTGCATTTTCAGTGTAAGGAATGAAAAATGACAATAACAATCTGTCAAGTATCTACAGTATTCCATAAAACGAAACACGAATTCAAAGCAGAGCAACGCGGAAAAAAAGGTTTCAATGTCAATGTTTATAACTCCGTAATCAGTTTAATAAACAATCCATGCACTGACTATGTAGTTATCAACACTACTTCTGATTATAAAAAAAAAAATTAAAAATTAAAAACTCCTGCCAAATAAAAAAAAACACACACAAAGACATTATATTTTAACCATCATGACGCAGTTGTCTTTCCTTGGTATCACAGGCAAACGTATCAACACCATGTCAAAAAGCATGTTTTATTTATTTACGAGAGCGCAAAGAATTTTGTCTGTACATTGTATTCAATATGCATTACATACACACGATAACATAACATGGAAAATAATTAGTGGCGTCAGAGGCAAATTATAAGTGAAAGGGGGGGGGGGGGGGTGGGGGGTGGGGGGCGCTAGTCTTATCAGAAAAAACAAGAGGCCCATGGGGCCACATCGCTCACCTGAGCAACAATGGTTTTATATGGGTGTTCAAAGAATATTGTGCCAAATGGCCCCTCGGTAGAAAAACAAATAAAGAAAACCATAAAATAAACTGTATGCAAATTTTACACTTATTTTCCTACACTTAATCTATGACATTATACCCCTATGAAATTCCATTATTACCAAAAATAAGATCCTATGCAAGATAGAAAACAAAATTTTGGTAGGGGTACACTCTTAACTTCCAATTTTCTTTATTTTAGTTCTGCCCCCTCACTTTATCAAACGATCAAATTATATATAAGAATAGGCATATAAGTACATATTCATCTTCAACTACATTGTACTAGCTAGTTATTGTATTTTGTACCTCAAGGTGCTCAAATCAAAAACATTCAAATATTTAATTGGTCTTCCACATTATAAACGATTGTTGTTTACCAGGCGTGAACTCGTGTTACGTTTTATAACCTTTCTCACTTAATCGAGGAATACACACACCTCACAGCCTTATTAGCATAATCGGAACCTTTCTGGTTTTTATATTCACGAAAGAATGGAAAAACCCGAGAAAGTCAAAACTTCGTATATCTCGGGATTTTAACGAGACCAGTCTAATACTCGTGAAAATCGAGAGAGGAGTTTAAATGGAAAAAGTAAGTAAAAGTTTTTGTTTCTTATATTGGCAAGCTTTTAAATTATTTAAAGTTGCAGAACAATTGTTTATTAATGTGAAGTCGAAGTTTGGGGTGATTAGCCTTATCTCGTTAAATTTTGTTCAGCATGAAACAGTCTGAACAGCAATCCTCGATTTTGTCAACAATCTAAAACGTGCTAAGGAGTAGTCATTCGTCGGTAAGAACATACTTACATACATTGTTAAACTACTCAAAAACTCTTTTAAAAGCCTACAATGCATTATGTCTAGTACACATGTTACAAAAATGTCGATAATTAATGGTCTTTGTGAAATGTGACTTGAAAGACATGTTTTAGTATGAAATGTGTATGCAGGTGTATTATAGTCAGTTTTTAGCTCACCTGAGCTGAAAGCTCAAGTGAGCTATTCTGATCACATTTTGTCCGTCGTCCGTCTGTCCGTCCGTCTGTCCGTCTGTAAACTTTTTACATTTTGAACTTCTTCTCTAAAACCGCTTATCCAATTTCAACCAAATTTGGCACAAAGCATCCTTATGGGAGGGCGAATATAAATTGCAGAAATAAAAGTTTGATCTGTATTCAAAGCGGAGAAAACCTTGAAACTGTAGAAAAAGGGGGGTGCATTTTTAAAAATCTTCTTCTCAAGAACTACCGAGGCAAATTCAACCTAGTTTAGCATAAATTATCCTTATGGGAAGGAAAATATAAATTGCAAAAATTAAGTGGTAATTCTGTTTCAAATCTGAGTTATTACGAAAATAATAATAAAGGAAAGGCGTGTTTCAATCAGTTTAATAGCTTCGGGTTCGGCATACGGTAAAATGATTCCATACTTCTAAAACGAGGTTCTTTGTTTAAAGCAGCCATGACATTATACGAAAAAGGTCTTTCTGACTATGATGAATTTGCTTGTTGTGCAACAGTTCGCGTATGAAGGGAAATTTTGAAACATACAAAATATATTGGTGCCGATTTTGTGAAGTAAATTGAGGCTAAATATTTCAATGCGTTGATAGTTTTCACACATGACGATGGTTTTAGCTTGTTCTGATTTTCGTTTCGTTCTCATTATGCTTTGTAACCTGGAAACTATCGTCTGTATTTCGTGATTTTTACGTATCAAATCAAACAGAGACTTCGGTAAATCAAACAGTTAACTGTTTACCTGCGCAAATTAAGCAAAATCGGATGTAGGGGTACTGAAATACAATTCATTCTATCGGTAATTCGGCATTATCTTTTGCGTAATGGTACATGTAGATTAATGCAATAGGTTTTGTTGAGATGCTCGGCATTTTCTCGAGTTTATTCAGTTTAAATAGAGTTTGATATCGCTGACGGAAATATGTAGGTATATACATGTATATATATGATTCATTTCGAAAAAATAAATTGTGTTCTTTATTTGTTATACATGTAGTGCATGTTTCTTGTGTTTAATTGTTTACAATTTCTATTTACTAACCATATTTGAGTGTTAAGCTTCGAATTATAAGCAAGATACAGAGATTTGCTCACAATTCTATGTTTGTACACAGATCTTAAAAACTAAAGCTTAAAAAATTAAAAAAATTGTCAATATTTATTAAGAAAATTTTCAAAGCCTGTTCTTCCAGAAAACAACTTTAACAACTTATTGTATTGTAACCTTAACCTTTTTAGCTCACCTGAGGGTGGGACCACAATGGGGGGTCGAAGTTTAACAAATGAATATATAGAGTAAATCTTTAAAAATCTTCTCCTCAGAAACTAATCAGCCAGGAAAGCTGAAACTTGTTTGAAAGAATCATCAGGTAATGTAGATAAAAATTTGTGAAAATCATGATCTCCGGAGGTAGGGTGGGGCCACAATGAAGGATCGAAGTTTTACATAGGAATATATAGAATAAATCTTAAAAAATCTTCTTCTCAGAAACTAATCGGCCAGGAAAGCTGACACCTGTGTGGAAGTATCCTCAGGTAGTGTAGATTCAAAGTTGTGAAAATCATGACCCCCGGGGTACGGTGGGGCCACAATGGGGGATTGAAGTTTAATATAGGAATATATAGAGTAAATCTTTAAAAATCTTTTTCTCAGAAACTAATCAGCCAGGAAAGCTGAAACTTGTATGAAGGCATCCTCAGGTAGTGTAGATTCATAGTTGTGAAAATCATGACCCCCAGGGATAGGGTGGGGCCACAATGGGGGATCGAATTTTAAAATAGGAATATATAGAGTAAATCTTTAAAAATCTTCTTCTCAGAAACTAATCAGCCAGGAAAGCTGACACTTTTGTGGATGCATCCTTAGGTAGTGTAAATTCAAAGTTGTGAAAATCATGACCCCCGGGGGTAGGGTGGGGCCACAATGGGGGATAGAAGTTAAACATAGGAATATATAGAGTAAATCTTTAAAAATCTTCTTCTCAGAAACTAATCTGCCGGCAATGCTGAATCTTCTTCGGAAGCATCCTCAGGTAGTGTTGATTCACAGTTGTGAAAATAATAACCCCTGGGGGTAGAATGGGGCCACAATGGGGGGTCGAAGTTTAACATATGATTATATAGAGTAAATCTTTAAAAATCTTCTTCTCAGAAACTAATCGGCCAGGAAAGCTGACACCTGTGTGGAAGTATCCTCAGGTAGTGTAGATTCAAAGTTGTGAAAATCATGACCCCCGGGGTACGGTGGGGCCACAATGGGGGATTGAAGTTTAATATAGGAATATATAGAGTAAATCTTTAAAAATCTTTTTCTCAGAAACTAATCAGCCAGGAAAGCTGAAACTTGTGTGAAGGCATCCTCAGGTAGTGTAGATTCATAGTTGTGAAAATCATGACCCCCAGGGATAGGGTGGGGCCACAATGGGGGATCGAATTTTAAAATAGGAATATATAGAGTAAATCTTTAAAAATCTTCTTCTCAGAAACTAATCAGCCAGGAAAGCTGACACTTTTGTGGATGCATCCTTAGGTAGTGTAAATTCAAAGTTGTGAAAATCATGACCCCCGGGGGTAGGGTGGGGCCACAATGGGGGATAGAAGTTAAACATAGGAATATATAGAGTAAATCTTTAAAAATCTTCTTCTCAGAAACTAATCTGCCGGCAATGCTGAATCTTCTTCGGAAGCATCCTCAGGTAGTGTTGATTCACAGTTGTGAAAATAATAACCCCTGGGGGTAGAATGGGGCCACAATGGGGGGTCGAAGTTTAACATATGATTATATAGAGTAAATCTTTAAAAATCTTCTTCTCAGAAACTAATTAGCCAGGAAAGCTGACACTTGTGTGGAAGCATCCTCAGGTAGTGTAGATTCAAATTTGTGAAAATCATAACCCTGGCGGTAGGTTTGGGCCACAATGGGAGGTCGATGTTTTACATAGGAATAAATAGTGTAAATTTTTTAAAATCTTCTTCTCAGAAACTAATCAGCCAGGAAAGCTGAAACTTGTGTGAAAGCATCCTCAGGTAGTGTAGATTCATAGTTGTGAAAATCATGATCCCCAGGGGTAGGGTGGGGCCACAATGGGGGTTCAAAGTTTAACAAAGGAATATATAGGGTAAATCTTTAAAAATCTTCTCAGAAACTAATCAGCCAGATGTTTCTTTATAATTGTTAAGAATTTGGCCCCAGGACAATTCTTTGGCCTCCCGAGAAGGTTCAGAGTTTGATGTACGTTTATATCTAATATATAAACTATTGTTAAGGATCATTTTGAGAACTGCAATACTCAACATATGATATGACTATAAAATCATCTTGTTAGAAAAGGGACTAATGATTATAAACATAAGAATATCCAGGGGAAAATGGATTTTATTTATACACGATCTACATGTATTATTGTACATTGTCCAGATAGTTTGTATTATGACTCCATTAAGCTGATTTTATCATACCTATTGTTCCTCAGGTGAGCGATGTGGCCCATGGGCCTCTTGTTACACATATTGTTACGTAGCATACGTTAAAAAAATATTGTATGTTTTTCCTAGAATATTGAGTTTGTGTCAATCATGCTTTCAGTCATTTCCATACAGAATTTCCTCGACACGTACAATGTACACTGTACATGTGGTTTTGATATCTGTATCTCATTCAAACTGTTAACTTTATGTCTTATTTATCTATTTACGATGATAGTGTTTATGAATCAAGGGTCTGCATGTGTTATGTAAATATAACATTATACGATTGAGAGTATGAGAGAGAGATAGACTCTCAGAGAGAGAGAGAGAGAGAGAGAGAGAGAGAGAGAGAGAGAGAGATAGAGAGTGTGTGTAATTACAGAGTACATGTAATTGTTATTGATTGCCTTGCTTCCATGAGCCATATATATATTTCAATAATGCCACATTGCACTAGAAATATTGCTGACAAAAATGTTGAGAGAGATCATGGAGAGAGAGAGAGATAGAGTATGAAAAGCCAAAACAAATTTTATAGTTATATGTAATTTCCCACTTAATGAGTTGTTATAGCTGTCATAATGGTAATGTTTTGACCATGTCTCAGATACTGCATGTGCCCATAAAAAAGTGTAATCTAGGACACATTCTTTTGTTTTGATAATGACAGCATTTAGCTTTGTAATGATAGCTAGTGTATCTTTTTTCTTGTAATCTACAGATTTTCCTGCGGCTTCCAGATGATCTGAAGATCGGGAATATAGAAAATATTGTCAATTTGATATTGCTAATGACCCAGTCATGTCTGCTGAAGCCCAGACGGTACTTACAACTTGTCTTCCATATGTAGATATATTTGGTTTAAGCTGATTGAAAGCCAAGCAAGGTCATCTAAATAGCTACAATGTCTTGTGTAAAAGGGAAAGGTTTATATGGGTATCTTGTTGCAAATCTGCTTGATTATCTGTATTTTAAGGGGTGGGAACCTCTGAGAGGAATACCAGGAGTTTGAAAATATTATAAACTTTAAGAGATGTGTTTTACACTCTCTGAGAAAATGGGATTTACAGAAATCCCATGAATTTCTTATGCTGGAAATATGTTTTTCAGATTAGTTTTTGTTATTGACGCAATCATATTTTGGTGTACATAGAATGTTGATAGTTGAAACTCATACAGACAATCATATGTTACATAAGTGTTTATGACTTTGATCTTTGTTCAATATATTTAATATCTTTCTGTCCACTGGATAGCTAAATATCTTTGAAGTTACACCATTGAAGTTACACATTCATTACATTTATCATGTGTGTGCAGAATTGATTGAGCCAGGTTTCCTGATGTTGTCATATAAGTGATACATTGTACTGCTTTAAAAAGTATATATCACTTGTGACTTACTGGTATATTAGTACATATTTCATTTGTAAAATCATTTGACAAATTTAAAGTGTTTTGTAGTACTGAAATGTTTTTATGGCTTTTAGAATTACTGAAAGTACATGCACATGATGCAACTATCTTTTGAGGCTGTATATATAACAAAAAGAAACTGTCAGCTGGGTTTAAAATTAGTGGCAAAATGATGTAATACATGTATGTACAATATTAGAAAAGATTACATTGTTAGTAATTGCACATTCCATAAATAACTTCATTGAATATATACATGTAAGTATTTGATGAGTGCACAACGTTTGTAAAAATTACATGTAATTCTCTTAACACTTTATTTTTCTTCTATTTTAGTTTCCAGACCATGACATTAATGAATAGTTCTTGAATGGAATGCATGAGGATTAGAATGGAACCTTATTCTGCCTTTTTACCAACTTGGAATTTAGCCTTACTATTTTATACAAGTTTTTTTAAAGGGACTTGGACACGATTTAAGATCAAAATTTTGTTTTCAATTTCTTTATGCATAAAATGATTTACTTGCACATTTTGAATAATTGACCATAATTTGAATGTTAGAAGTCAAGTTATAAGAACTATACAGGGGTAATAATTTATTGTTATGTAAACAAAGCTCGAGTCTTATGTTTGTTTACAAATAATATAAAGTATGAAATTACCACTTCTTTGAGAAAATGATTCATAGAAAAGAAGGTAAACTGATTCGATGTGATCATAAATGATATTATTAATAGAAAAAAGCAACATTTGAATGAAACTTACACCAATAAAACACATGATAATGTAAATAATAACAAGACTCACGCTTTGTTTACAAAACAAAGAATTTTTAATTCTTTATCTCTCTTTTAACTCAGTATTTGACTTTCAAATTTTGACAAAGCATTAAAAATACCCATATCAACCATTCTAAATATTGAAAATGGAAATATAAAATTTTGAATTTTAAGCTCAAATCGTGTCTAAGTCCCTTTAATATACTCTTTTGTATACAAACAGAACAAAAATACTTAGTTACAATGGGAAATGGACATAATATATATAAGAGTGTCTGATAAAAGTATAGGTCTTGTTCATGAACAGAAGAAATTGACAGAAAAATATTCAGTTTTAGCCATGAAATACAGATATTAATATTTTTTAAGAATATTATTTAATCTAAATAAGTTATGAAAGGTCTTTTTCCTTTATTCCAATGTTTGGAAACAAATCCAATATATAATTAAAATTGCTGTACAGTATATCCTATTGATTCCTTTAATATATCACTTTAGTTTCTTGAACAGCATGTTTATTACTTTTTTTTTGATAAAAAGATTTATACAAGGTCATTAATTTATTTGCATTATATTCAACTAGACACAAATAGGCCTTCTGCAACCTTTTCATTGTTTAAATGGTATGGAGTTTTAATTACCTTTCAAATGTACATTAATCCTATTCATCTAGTGCATCACTTTATTAATGTTGAACTTCGTGTCTATTAGTATTATGATTTTTTTTAGTATGATATATGCAATTTCATTAATTTATTTTTCATTTTAAGAAAATTCATTTTAAAAAAGATCTCTTAGAACCTGTGTATTTTTTTTCAGTTTACATAACATAGTGTATTCATTGAATGTAGTTGTGTAGATTTGTACATGTACCTACAAGCAATCACCAGGTACATGTACCAGCCTACTATATTTGATAAATAAATGTACTTCTTTCATGCCTTTTTCATGCCTTTTACTCATTGTTATATGTATTATTTATAATTAAAATACTTTGAAAACTTTTCTCAATTTATTTATTTTAATAAGATTAAGAAACGGACTATAGTTAATGCACGTTTTCAAGAGTTGTCTCTCTTGGGGACAATAATGAATGCTCCCCTGGGTTCATGACCCTGAATATTGAGTAGGCTGTGAGGTGTGTACAGTCGAATGAAAAATGCTGTCATGTATTATGTTAAAGAGCTATTACATGTATAACCAATACATAGGCGTCGGAACTGGGTGGAGCCCCCCCCCCCCCCCACTTTTTTTTGCAAAGTTAGACATAGCCATATACTCCAAATCCTTTTTTGCTTGTCAATCTACCCCCCCCCCCCCCGATGAGCCTCAGACTGCAATGTATTGACAGGCATATCGCTCTATTTTACGAAGGTTCACACTTTATTTTTATCTATATTCAAAATCAACGTTAAAAATGGCTACAAATTAAGATGATTTTCCGCTGTAATTTTTTCTTAAAAATAGCGATAATAGATTTATCCCCGTAACAGTAATGTTTAAACTGTTTTAAAGAGGTCGTTTTAATTTAATTGTGTCTGAAAAAAACCATCAAAGTTGGTATAAATTCATCGTATAAGGAGGGGGCCCCAAAAAGTTGTTATAGCATATCATCCTTTTATTTTTTCTGTACAAGTATTTAACGTTTATTGAGACATTTCTTGTGATAAATCAAAATTTCAGCTTCAGTCGTAGAATTAAAAGCAAGATTTTGCCTGGTTTGGGTCAATTTTTTGTTCACGAGTTAATAACATTCAACTTAATATTTTTAAACTTGGAATTTCCAATTCAGAATGACCAACAGCATGGCCTCAGTTCTGGGAGCAAAGCTCTGTATCTTGCTTATAATTCGAAACATGACTCAGCTGAAAATGATTAGTGAAGAGAAAATTGTGAATAAACAATAAAAACAGAAGAAACATGCACTTAAGCAAAGAAAGAGCACAATTCATTTTTCAGAATAAACATATATATGTACCTATATATTTCTAGAAGCAAAAACCATCTCTGTTTAGACTGAAAATACAGAGCATCTTAACAAAACACGTTGCATTATAATCCACCATAACGTAGAGATCGTACCGAATTACCAGTAAAATGTATAGTATTTATAATATGATATGCAGTTAGTGCATCAGATTATGCTAATTTTGCGCAGGTAAAATAATAACTGTCTGATTTACCGAAGTCTATATTTGCTTCGATACGTAAAAATCCCAAAATACAGGCAATATTTCCTCTCAAGTTAAAAAGCATAATTAAACGAAATTCAACACAACGTAAAACCACGGTCATGAGTGAAAAGGTCAACGCATCGAAAGATTGAATCCCAATTGACTTCACGAAATTGGCACAAATATATATTTAGCATGTTTCAAGTATCCCTTCGCATGTAAACTGTTGCACAACAAGCAAAATCATCTTTGTCAGTTTGACCCATTTGCCATGCGTCAACATTCAAACTTGGCTGCCTTACACACACAATGAACTTTTGTTTTCGATATGGAATACCGAACCCGAAGTTATAAACTGATTGACAGCGATTATCTCTTTATTTTTATTTTCGTTAATTACTCAAAATTGAAACAGAGTTCGCCAATGATGTTTGCAATTTATGTTTTCCTTTCCTTAAGGATTGTTTTTGCAAAATTACGTTGAATTTGACTCAACAGTTCTTGAGAAGAAGATTTTTTAAAATGCATCCCCCATTTTCTATAGTTTTGAGGTTTACTCCGTTTTAAATAAAGATTGGTCATTCATTTCTGCAATTCATAACCACCTTTCTATTGGGATGCTTTGTGCCAAATTTGGTTGAAATTGGCGAAGTGATTTTAGAGAAGAAGTTTAAAATGTGAAATGTTTACGGACGGACGGACAGCCGGACGACGGACAAAAGGTGATCAGGAAAGCTCACTTGAGCTTTCAGCTCAGGTGAGCTAAAAAGGGCTTATCTTCAATTCTTAATCAGTGCATGACAAACCACAAATATATACACCCACATAAACCAAAATAAAACCCATTAAATATGTACATGCAGTTGAACACAGAATGTTGTGTTTGAATTCATTACAAACATGTACATAATTATTCATAAACATGGTTATGCGTGTTACTTTACCTCTATCACATGATGTTTTAAGAGGTTTCAATGCTTAATGCTAAAGAAAGGATCCTGTGCTTAAAGTGCATCCTTGTCCGCAATATTTATTTTTACACCGATGTACACTACAGTACACCCAGTTAAGCCAAATCAAGCCACCCAAATGATACATTATTTGATGAAAGTGAAAGTTGATTGCCAATTCTAAGTAAGGGAGATAATTGTGGTGAGACTTATATTCACTATATTCTCCACATCCAAACACTGGAACAGAATGAGATCTTTGGGGGGGGGACCCTCAGGAAGATGTTACTGGAGTCGGGCACCCCTCCCAGGAAGAAGTAGACCTGGGTGGAGGTGATGGGAGACGTCAGGCTATCCTTCATCCTCAGCTGTTCCACCGCAATAAAACTACAGAGGAAGAAAAGATACCCACAGATACACTGAATTGTATAGTTTATTTAAATATTTCCAAATTCATAATCAAATTATGACTAGGCATGTGAGGTAGCTTGTAAAGTAGAATAACAGTATTATTCACTGTATACCTGTACTCGTGTAAGATAGTGAAATACCACCGAGGAGACAAGCTTTACCAGTATGGTCGATCGTAAACCTTAGCCTCGAGGTAAAATTTCACTATCCCACACGAGTATAGCTCGCTATAAACTGTTTTCGGAAGAGCAATATTTTCGATGTGATTCGGCAATTTGCAGGGCAAAGTAATAAAACTATTTCATTTGTGACATAAAGAAAAAAATTATTCAAAAATGTTAATATGTTAGAACGTCATTTTTCCTTCATATTTTGCCTTTAGACGTATAGAGCGCATGTATGCTCGAGTACGATTTTAACATAATATAATTTCGTTCATATAATTATACACATCATAGTTAAAATGGTACTTGATTAAGCATGCGTTCGATGATTCCCAAGTCAGCAGAAGTTTGCATTAAAACATAATATTATACTGGCAATGAATAAATATCAAATGATTACGTAAAGAGTGAATATATTTACTGGAAACTTACTTCGAGTATACATTGAATTTAAGATCAATTTGACAAATGTTGAATAGATAAAATAAAGCAACTCATTTCTTGAATGCGCGCGCAATTTTATTTAAATGGATAGATCTCATTTGCTTGCAAAGCACAACATCCTGACCACTAATGCACCATTATATCATAAGTTGACAGTGTATCATTAGAGGTTGCCACAGAGCACGTTCTTTTGAACATACATATATTTGTAGTTCTGAAAAATCGCTAGAACTATTAATACTCAAAGAAATGAACACATGCATTTACTGTGGAATCATTAGATTTCGTGGTGGCTCAATTTTCGTGGAATTCGTGGGTATCTCTTATCCGCGAATTAACATCCTCCACGAATTAATAAATTAAAGTAATAAAGTCATGTTCTTTTTGTAGATATAAGATAATACACGAAATTACGTCCCAACGAACCTGTAAAATTCTAGCAATTGCCTGCATCAAAAGGAAACCTGCAGAATATATATAAATTGCTATAGGATACTTTCATAGTATTATCACAAATTGTAGCATGTGATCCTTTGGAAGAAGGTTTTAAAAAAACTAATCCTATTCTTTTCGTTCTTAAACTTTGTACCTTTCTTGGGGCCCCATTATCGGCGCTGGTGTCCGGTTTTAACAATTTAGAATCTACACTATCTTTAAATGCTTGCACAGTAGATAGGTGAAACAAATTAACAGTAATTAATTCGACAAAGATTTGATCAGATAAATTCCAATTCCCTTTATTACATGTAACCAAAATAAGCTGCATCACATTCTGTTCATAAAATACATGCATCCAAAATCTACTCGTTATTGGCTGCACGTGCTACATTGATATAGCGAGGGGGATTTATGTTGCATCTGAATGATCTGATACAAAGTGTACACTAATGTTTCATCCACCAACACATATCAAGACAGGAAATACCTAGGAGAGTTCACTACTGAATGTGTCCTAGTCATGTGACATTTTATTTCCTAACCACTACTCACTGGCTGGTTATGCACAACAATCATCTGACGTAAGGGAAGTGTTACACATCAGACTAAATAGCTAAATCCCACTGGAGTCGAAATATGACAACCAATACTGAGGTAAGGTACCTGTTTTTCTATGTATTCATTGTCGTCGTGTTATTTCGGCATAATCTTACACGTACATGCAAGCGCAGAGCCAGAAATCCATTTTTTGGGGGGGAGGGGGTATGTGGTACGAGGGATATTTATGTTTGCTAGGGGAGGTCGGGGTGGGGTGGAGGTGGAAGGCCTTTTACTACATGAACTATAATAAATATTCGATGGGGGGGGGGGGGGGGGTCTGCCTTCTTTGTGCATGATAAATCTTTCATTTATGTCAGATATATCACGGACCTTTCAATTGTTTCTGCGAGTCCCACTCGTATATTTAGAAAATTGCCCAAGAAGATTCTGTAGTAGTCATTTTTATAAAGATCGTTTGATTTTTCGCGAGAGAAAACTGCATAGTGTTTCTTTTCTTGTTTTTCCTCGGAAAGAGGTATAGCGCCTTTTCCTATTATAATAATTTCTAAGGAGGTCAACTTTTGTCTTCATTGCGCATGTTTTTGCGCATTCTTGTAAAATACAGTGTACATATATTTAGATATATATCTTTTATGAATTTTGTTTTTTATAACATTTATTAGATTGGACACAAATAACAAAATACAGATATAAATATATACATTTGTTTGGGAAAGTTTTGTTTTTAAACGATTTTTTAATTGTACTGTAGGTGAGCTTTGCTATTGTACTTTTATGACGTTTATAGAAGTACGTAATAAGAAATAACATAACAGAAAACATTAATAACCGTACGCCTTTTAAATTTTATACACATAATACTATTTTTCATAATTTTTAAATGAACCTATTGCAATCTACATTTGTAATACTCAAAATACATGTATATAACTAAATTTGGTGCATTTTAATATTTTTTAGATGGCCCCATTAAAAACTAGACAGTAAAATTTAGTATTTTTACATATAAGCTAAAAAATGATATAACTCATCACATATTTTTTAAAATGTGAGGAAAATCGCTATTGTAGTGTATTTCTTTAAAACTGCTGCGAAGTGCAAAAAATGAGAATTTCTCCTTATTCCTGTAATAAAATGTGCCTGTATTTCGAGATGGTCCCTAAAAAGAAGCAGACGGCAGACTTCGCAAATGAACTAGAGTTGGTGTAAATATAAGGTTAAAAGACAACGAGTTTTGGTTTTGTAGTTTTCCGCAAAAAAACAATTCGGCCTCCTTAATTCATATTTTTTACATGGTTCGCTGATGTCTTCTTTATACTTTGATGTTATTTACGTAGATTACCGATATATTTTAATCTATCGAAACTATAGCTACAATTAGAACACAAACTTCACGAGCTTCACGGACTTGTGCAAAGACTGACCTCAGATTTCCAAGTAGATTGTTGTTACCATTGCAAAGTTCATGTGTATGGAAAATTGGCTGTTCTTGTTATAAAACATTTTAATCGTCAATTATAATAATTAATTAACGTACCTTTGTTTAACTCTTAAAATTATTTAAATGAATAAAATCTGTATATATGTAAATAATTACAATTATTACATATATTACTTTTTTGTGGTAACATTCTGGTTCTGATCGAAGGTAGGTAGCATCGCAGAAAAAAAGTATACATTATATTACTAATGCGAGTTATTTGATAAATAAACAACAATATAAAAAGTTCACTGGGATATGAAATTGGTTGGTACGTGATCAAATCTTCTGAGAAGCCCTTCGGGCTAAGTAATAAACTATGGGAAAAGTTGATTTTTTTCCTAAGATATAATTAAGTCCAACGTATGCTTTGTGAAACAAGCCCTTGGGTCTTAGAGCTTGGTTCTCTCGCCGGCGATGTGATTTCTCTATATAAAAGAAATTAGACTCTTGTTCTTCAGATACCTACACACAGTCGCCTTGTGCAGTCGATTGAAGATTTTTTCCGATGTGCAGAGCATATCGCCCATTTCGCCATAAAGAGGCCATTGGGGTATTTTCATCACTACATCGTAATAGGTTGGAATGATGTTAAGAAGAAAATCATTGAATATTATGTTTGCTTTTCAAACATGATAAAAGGGCAAGGCGAGGTTGTTGAAAGAAACATATCCACCACGGAAGTGGAGGAAGCAATAAGGTCAAAGAGTCTTTTTGTCATTGAAGCACCAGATTATCCACAGTCCGAATCCGAAAAGAAAAAAGCACTTAGTCGATTTTGGGAAAGATTTGGAGAAAAGGCGTATTCTTTGGCATATAATAATTGCGAGCATCTAGTTTCATACATCTTAACGGGGAATCCATTTTCAGAGCAGATAAAAAAGGCTGGTCCTTTAGGAAAACTTTTTGTTGATTCTTTTGATAACTGCATCAGCCATGGTAAAAGAAACATGCTGAAAATATCAGGATGTCTTTTAGCAGCAGTTCCTGTTTCTTTTTTCTGCAAAGCTGCTGTAACCACAGTGGTGAATGAGGTTGGCAATTTAATTTCACGGTCCAGCTCCTCACTTCCAGAACAGGCTGTAGACTGTGCTACAAAAAACGTATGCAGAAATGCAAGCAAGCAACTCGGTTGTAAATCTTCTCAAATCCTAAAAATAAAAAGATGTACAAATGTTGCTCGAAAGGCTAGCAAAACGGCTTTGAAAAAATCTGCTGCAACTACTTTTCTTATTACTGGCGCAGTTGAGGGAGCCTTTGCTGCATATGAAATATATAAATTAAGAAAACAAAGGAAACGTAATCATATCAATAAGATTGACTTTAAACGAGAGGTCACGAAAAGAGTGTCCGGTGCAGCAGGAGCTACTGTTGGGTCTGTTGGAGCAGGACTTGTCGGACAGGCCATCTGTCCTATACCAGTCGTAGGCTTTGCTGTAGGGTCAGCTTTAGGAAATTACGTCGGGCGTTTGGCAGCTTCAACCCTTTCTGGCCAAATAGTTGACGGACTAAACTGATTTGTCTCAATAACATGCTTCTGTAAATACTAAGTAAACTGTTTTTATGCATGAAAATCCATGCAAAAACTTTTTTCCATTTCTATTAAATGTAGCTGTATAAAATTATTATATAATATATATATATATATTAATATTCAAAATTTTGACAAAAGAGTCCACATTTTCTTTAAAAGAAAGTTGTAAAAATTGTCAACTGGTTTGCAATATTGATTTGCTATTTCCAGTTTTTTATGTTGCTGTACATAGCTCAGCATTAGATTATCATTAGTAATATTTCATATTACTAGTACTTATTTCATACTTAAATTAATGACACTATTACTGTTCATGTATTTAAAATATAATGGCTTCAAATGTTTAAAGACCTGTAATATAAAACGAGTTATATTATATCTATCATTATTTTGGATACGATTATCATTAAATAATTCTAATTAAAATTAAGGTTTGCTTGTTTCTCCATTGGGGGTATTAACTATTGCCAATAAAACCATATTAAGGTCTTTTCATTGTCGTATGATGTCATTAGGAGCATTCCGTGATATTTTACTGTCACTGACTTTAATATTAGTGTAATGTGATTCATGGTTTTGGCAACGTTTCTAATTTCAAAAGTGTGTCTTAAGACATTTTAAGTTAAATATGTAATCTGAAATGGAGGTTATAGCTTCAATTGTTTAAAAATACATAAAAAAGGGAATAATCATCATTGTGATTAATTCTGTAAGGTGGAAATCAGTAAGGAATTAATGTGTTTAAATGCTCTGAGAGTGTACATGTGTTGACACCTACATGTACTGCATGAAAAAAATATTTGCAACATATCAATATTTTAGTTCATTTTGATTGTTTACATAACTGATCTTCAAATTTTAACAACAATTATATAATTATATCATTATAAAAACGTGTTCCTAAATTACTTGATATTGCTACACATAATGAATGGCAGGGTACACTCCAAATACATACATTAGTTTAATAAAGGGGCATAACTCATTCCAAAATCACCCGCCAAAACTTCCAACAAATATGCACGTCTATATTTTGTCTTAAACAACACCAAAGTTCTACGTTTAAAAGGGCCAAAATTCAATGAATCGTTATTTCATGATTATATACACGTCTACACTTGATTCTAAGTATACATGTATCTTCAAAGTGCTACAAAATTACGTGCAGCGTTTAAGAGTAGTGTGCTGCGAACTAATGCAAACTAATGCGATAAATGGACTTTTTTCATGAATTTACGTTGTAGTTTAAATGAATATTGAAGAGTGAATCCAATCTTAATGATATGAAGCTTCATAGCATGTCAATGTTAGAGGTTTTTTTCTCGGTCATAATATTACTGGATTATTACGTCATTTAAAGAAGTTAATAAAATTGTTTCATTTATAATAACCTGGTCGATAATTAATAACTATTGATCTACTTTTTAAAGTAACCAAGTTAATAGTGCATCATAATACTATATGTACACACTTAAACAGTATACAGCACTTTATGTTCATTTTCTTCATATTGTTTATCTTCCAAAGTATTGATTCTTCGTTAATTAATTGCAATCTTTAATATACATATGCATCTTTCATTATGATATCAAGTATGCCGCCTCCATGGTTTAAATAGACTTTGGACAAGTAACTGGTTGTATTAAGAAGTCTAATATTTAAAAAATACGACATTTTTGTGAAACAACTAATTTGACATCTTATGAAACATTTGGTCTTATAAACAAATCTGTCACGTTAAATCCTTGTGAAAAGGCTTCCCGCATAAATATGACTTATGATGATGACAAACCTAACTATAGAAGATACCTTGTTGTCAGGGATGTAACAATATAAGTTTTGACCTTGTGTAAAAGTCTACATAAGTTTATAATCGGGAAGTTTAATGTTTGATAATACAGAAAAGAAATATGAGGAAAACTGCAATTTTTGTGCCTAACCATCGTAAAATAATCTGCAAATATATTTAGGCCATTTAAAAATGCAAGAAAAACGTATTTAAATGTACACATAAAAAGAAGTGAGGGACAGTATCTCTCTCTCGCTCTTTCATCTCTCTTTCTCTCTCTCTCTCTCTATTTCTCTCTCTCTCTCCATCTCTCTCTCTCTGCCTGTAATAAATTTAAAAGACTTTAGGCAACCAGTTTATAGAAAACTTAAGTTTTAATGATGTATTTTTATCTTTCCTTTCTTACAATATATAATAAATATGTTGGCATGCTACTAAGCTGCCTCGTGCTCCTGAGTAAACATAAAGCTGATATTTGTTTTAATTTTATTCATACACTGTGGAATATACATTCCGATAATTTTTAGTTTACGAATGAGCACTCGTGTCAAAAGCGATCTAATTAATTTAATTCAGATGAATAAAAATGTTTTAGAATCTGCTGAATTTTAAATCAAAATATAATGGAGAAACAGCAGAAAGTATTTTCTCCTCGTTTTCTTCAGCAAACCAATTGTGATCCATGCACAGTTCCAGACATTTTTTTCCAAGGATGGAGGGGAGGGTGGCGAGGGGTATTAATGTTTTCGGGGGGGGGGGGGGGGCTCCGAGACCTATTTTCGATAATTCGAATACATTGTATGCGTACGTAAATTTAAGAAATTTGTATTTTCCAGGGGCGGGATGGGGGGTCACGATCCCTTCCACAACCCCCTCTAGATCCGTGCATGTGATTCATAGCTCTATTTCTTGGCATATATACATGTAGCTCTGTTATTACCCATCTCCCTTCCAAAATGTGCTTTTAAAAATTAACATGAAAACGTGACATGCGTTTTCATATATTTTTTTTTCCCGGACGGTTCTCTTACACACTGACGAACCAAGTTATAAACTAAAATGTAACTCCACTCTCTTGGGCATATTTTACAAAAAATGTTCTTATTTCTGGAAGGCATAAGTTGTGTGTGCCCCATTTTCCCGCTTTGGGGTCTGCATCATCAATAAAAACACATAATCTTGCTTATTCGTTGCCGTTTTCTTTTTCTTGGTCAGGTAATTATTCTGTTAATTCTTTTATAAAGTTTATATCAAATCAGGTCAGACGACACGTTCCTCGAGCATCTTTTTTGTATCTCCTCGTAATTAAGAGTTCCAAATAAAAATTATCATTTTATCTGTTTATAATGATTTTTAAAATGATTAAAATTTACGTGTACATGGATATATGCCTAGATGGCCGAGTGGTTAGAGCAGCGGCCGCTTTCTGCCAGGTTCTAGAGGTTGTGGGTTCAAAGCCCGGCCCAATATATATGTAGTGAATTTCGCTGTGCTTTATCATTAATTCGTTTTTATATCAGCAATTCAATTGTATTTTCAAGAAGATTATATAGGTAATGGCATTATCTAGTATTTTGTAGAAATGCTTGGTAAGGTATCCTAATTTTTTGCAAGAAAGCTTGTCAGAGTAGTAGTAAACCATTAACAAATTCCTGGAAAATGTTATATTAAATTGAGGAACGTGTCGTCTGACCTTAATTAAGTTAATGTTTAATAAACCACGAAGTACCGGTATAATACGGGTGTGGATCTGACAGGAACATTTCAGCTAATGACATTTTTTAATAGGCGCGTATGCTAAAATTTATTACATTGGCCTTTACGCTTGCCCAGAAGTACACGTATATCTGCATGCGCAAAAATTTCTCGTTTTACAGAATCCTCTTTGATTTCTTTTACTCTAGACTAATAATCAAAAACATACATTTTTCATTCCTGGTAAGATAATGCGTCAGACCTTGGATATCACATAACATTATCAATGTGTTGACATGTTCATCATTGTGTGATGGATTCGTACATGCAATTAATAAAAAGATTGATTCTATTTAGATTTAATATAGAATATGAATTAAACATGATTACAATTATATACATGAATAAAACGGTAAACCTCAATATGACAAAAAAATTGTATAATCATTATGTATGTTAAATTCATCAATTTACATTACATAGTGATTTCATATACATTTTGTAGACATATAAATTTATCATTGCCGTTTGTTTACATGTAATATTGGATTTTCTTCACTTTGCCTGTGTCTCTTTCAACCATAAACAAGTTGTCTCTGGTGCCCACACATAAACCCCATGGATACTGTAAATGACAGTTGTCAATGTAGCGGAGAAACTGTCCGTCCTGATCCAGGATGTGGATACGGTGGTTTTTAATGTCTGCTGTCAGGATCCGACTCTGGCTGTCTGTAGTGATGCCGATCGGTAAAAATGGTTCCTTGGTAGTAGAGGGAGGACCGGTGTATGTAAACCGGAGTTTGCCAGCCTGATTCACTACTACTATTGCACCGGATTCACTGTCAGCTACACAGATATCTAGGTTCTTGTTCTGACTAATGTATTTAGCGTAAGAATGAGAGGAATAGAGAGGTTGTCCTTTGTCATTGTATTGAATTGTTTGTTTCTCTGTAGAGCCCGAGTAACGCATAACTTTTGCTTGTTTCTCGTCATCAGTGACCATGACAATCAGGTTACCAGAGGAGGTAACACAGACATGGAGAGGTTTCCATCCCTGTAGTCTGATCACTGTCTGTATCTGTGTATTCTTCACTATGTTCACAGTTCTATCACTGAGATCAGTATAAACTAGTTCACCACTCTGTGTCACTGCTATGTCTATTGGTCTGTTCCCTGACTTGGTTTGGATTGACTTCACTAGTTTACTGTGTAGGTTGTAGAGTTTCATCATGTTGTCATCACCAGCCGTCCACACTTCATCATCACTCAGACAGGACACATTGCGTAATCTATTATAATTAGATTCTCCATACTCTGTGGTTATTTCTGTGATGATCTGTGGTACATCAATGAGTGGTTTGTCCGGAGGAGAGGACTCTGCACCGGGAGATTCCATTGTGTAGCCATGTTTCTCTGTTTTAATAGATAACGACGACAATGAACCAATCTGCTGATAAATCTGTTCTCTGTAAATATCATGAGGAGTGAATATTGGTAAGGAAACTGTGAGTTAAGGTGGCAATCTTCTGAATTCAGCATTTCTGGATTGATAAGTAGAGACAAAGCTGACATCATTGGAGTTCAATAACTTTTTCAGATAACCAATAATCTGAGTAATTTCAGTACAAATGCATTTGATTTCATTTTCGTGCTTATTTAGGGCAACCAGGTGTTTGGATTCCATTTCGACCACGTCAGATTTCAGTTTATTGATAGCAGTGTCTATTTCTCTGTGCAAAATGGATCCATGTTTGCCGATAGCTGTTGTCAATTTCTTTGAGTTTTCCTTTACATCAGCTTTTAGATCTGGGAAATTAGATTCAATTTCTTGGTATTTAGGATAAATCAATTTCTCTAATTCTTGTAAATCTTTCTGTAATACTTCTTTCTTTGCTTCAAGGCTTTTTAAGAGTTCAACTTGTTTGTGTCCTAGATGTTCACCAGAAGAAACACACTCTAAACAAATAAAAATGTTACAATGTTCACAATAAAGTTCACATAATTTTTTGGAATGATTTAAACATTCAGGAGCAAATCCCCGCTTTTTAAATGGCACTACTCTGTGATCTTTGGATTCATCAGAGAGATGTTCCCCCACACAGGCTTTACACAGATGTATGTGACAAATGTCACAGTACATAGGGGGGCCTGGGGTCGCACAGAGATGACAACGTAACACATCCTGGGCCCAAGTACGTGGGTCCATGGTCAGTCACCTTGATGGATGATTAATAGAAGTCTGAAAATAAAATTTACCGATAATTCATTTTGTCAAAAAATTATCCATTTTTAACAGACGTACATGTACAGCGGTCTAATTCTTGAACTTCATGAATTCTTGAGAAAATTAACCTTGGTGAAATCGTTCAAGTACAGTAAACCAGTTCAATCAGCATGTACAATTAAAAAATACAGTTTTTCTTATAGAATCTAGATATATTTGTTTACATAATTAAAATGAATCATAACTTTCTGATTTGTAAACAAACTACACACCTTTACACTCCAACATGGCGATTCAGGAATTTTTACTTCCTGGTATGGTCTCTATGGCGGTGTGACGCGGTCTCCAGCTTATTAGTATCACGTGATAAAAATGCCGAGGTGGATATTAGAAGGTGCACCCCCCCCCCTTTTCAGTGAAGAAAATCCCATCACGACGACTTGTTTGCCTGATATAACAATATACGATTCATTAAATCTTATGGTTATTTCATGCGCGTATCTGGATGCCCCCTCCCTCGGGAAAATTCAAATAACCGTCGTACCCCCCCCCTCTTGGAAAATTTTCTGGATCCGGGCATGTATTTTTTTTCTATATTTTTGAAATATATATTACTGGTGTCTATATATTTGAAATATATATTACTGTTGAAGTCCAGTCCTCTTAAACACTTGTATCCTTACAAAACAAAACAAAGAAATACGGACAATTATGTACAGAACAAAATTGTTTTGTTCATGCGTTGATTAAAATATCTCCCAACATAACATTTAATTTCCGTCGCTATTCAAACAACACTCCCTTTTTCAATTGGCATATGTAAAATAAAGCCTTTAATCGATAATAACCTCTACACTATCCTAAATAGTCATAGCTGCAGGCCTGTAGCTCCAGGTCTAAAAAAAATTGGGATGGACGACCTGGTACCCAGGTCGTCAATCCGAATTTTTTTCATACCCGGAGCTACAGACCTGCAGCTAAAATATTCAATGAACAATATAACCTACACTATTGTATAAACTTATGACAAATGTAATTCGGTTAAAGTCTGCTAATCGGGGGGGGGGGGGGGGGGCAGCGCCGTGATAATTCAATTTTTTATATATAAACTTTGTTGCTGCGAGAAAAAGTGTGTGTGTGGGGGGGGGGGGGAAGGGGCAGCCCCCCTGATGCCATGTGCATGATTACGACGAGTACATTTTTAAAGTTAATGTGTAGTTTACTTTCTACATATTGCAGTTTTAAGTACTTTTAAAATAACTAACTGTCTGTGCATACATGTACTTACGTCATGCATAAATGACACACTTGTTATCCTCTCTTGATAGGGAGAAATGTCCCGGGTTTTTTCTTCTCACTCATTTATTATAAAAAACCATTTTGTTTGCAACTATTTTCTATTTATTTACCATTATCTCCATTAAAGACCCGCTGAGTAACAGAGTAGACAGTCACGTAGCATCGGGGTGGGGTGGGGTGGGTGGGGTGGGTGGGGGGGGGGGCTCCACACCTTTTCTCGATCGCTGCAAACATTTTTTTTTTAAATTTACATATAAAAAAAGTAAATTAACATGAGGTTGCCCCCCCCCCCAACTTTTTGGGGAGCATGTAAAAATAAAAATGGATATGAAAGAGAGAAAATTGACAATGAAAAAGTTTTTTGTACGCTATGCCCCCCCTCCCCCAGGATATTTTGATTTTGAGAAGTTGTCTTTTTTTTGTTCCTTGTCATGACCCCGACCCCCCCCCCCCCCCCCCCCAAAGAAAAAAGAAAAAACAAACTCCAAAAAACGAGATGCTACGTGCCTGATAAATGTCATCAAGTAGAAATGGGCACCACCATTAACAGACAGCAACGGAGGAGATGGATAGCGCAGATGCTCGGAAGAGACATGCAGTCAACTACAAGAACAACACTGCCATGAAACCCAGCAAAAGATAAGGAGACAGAAAGGGAGGCCAGGAACATACCCAAAAGATAGTCAGCGGTGTAGAAAGTTTGTTGTAGTCCTACACACCACCGGGTTTAAAAGAATGTGATGATTATTGAATGTTGCCCATGTGAACAAGTCATATTCATTCATTTATTTATGTATTCATAAGTCTTAGACCTTTTGCATTGTTTATACACGTAGGTAAACACAATCGATCTTTTTTGCATTGCTGATTTCTTCAATGATTACCAGATTTTGCTACATTGTTGATTTGTAAACAATCCATGCAGTACTTTACCCCACTAACGTATTAGATACAATTATTCATAGACTAATAATAACTTAAGTATGTAGAAATGTGCATGCTTTAAAACTAAATTCCATTCAACTTATAAACCATCATGACACAGTTGTCTTTCCTTGGCATCACGAACAGATAATCAACAACAGTGGTGCTCTCTTAATCTCAAATAACCACTACAGTGCAACTGTCTTGACTAGCCACTGTCAATGAACTCTGCATTAAATTGCTTTAAATGGCTTCTCTAATTCTTACAACAGAAATCTACTCTAGGTCATTAACTTTCTGGACTTCTCAAAAATGTCTTCATTGTTTCACTGATCCCAGGGAGAATCAAACCTTCAATAAGATTTCACATCATTTTATTTAACTCAGTCCGAGAGTTGTTAGACTCATATTTCACTACTAGCGAGATCATGACTCACTGACCCACTTTGTCGAGTCCTCGGTCTCGGATGTGGTGAATGTGTGTTGCTGCTCCTCGTACAAGTAATACTATTTCTGATGTTTTGAATTGTTATCATATTACCCAATTATCATCGTTTTTAAAAGAGTCTTTGACATATCCTCAGAGCAGCCCCAAAGTTCGAAGCAAGCTAGTAAACTTTTGATATATGTTTATGATATTTAAATACCCCAACCCTGTTTGATCACCTCATAATACTCAAGGAATGATTCATTATTCTTTGATTTAAATATATGAAGGTCAACACTACTTCAAAAGTGACAGTCTAAATCATGCAACCTTATTAAAATATAATTTTCTTATTTATTTATCAAAACTGCTTACATGCAAAATTTTATTTTCTTCACTTTGCAAGTGACGGTTTCAGCCACAAAGAGGTTGTTTCTGGTGTCAACACATAAACCCCATGGATGCTGTAAACTACATTTGTCAATGAAGCAGAGGAATTGTCCGTCCTGATCCAATATGTGGATACAGTTGTTGTTATAGTCTGCAATTAAGATACGACTCTGGCTGTCTGTAGTGATGCCGGCTGGATCAAATGATTTCTTGGTAGAAGAGGAAGGTCGACCAAAGTATCTAAATCGGAGTTTCCCAGCCTCATTGACCACAACTACTACTTGAGCTTTACTGTCAGCTACACAAATATCTAGGTTCTTGTTTTCGGTGACGTATTTGGTGAAAGTATTATATGAATAGAGAGGTCGTCCTCTGTCATCGTATTGAATCGTTAGCTTTTCTAAGGAGCCAAAATAACAGACAACTTTTGTTTGTTTCTGATAAATACTATCCATGACAACTAGAAGGTTACCAGAGGAGATACTACAGACATAGAGAGGTATCCACCCCTGTAGTTTGATCACTGTCTTTATCTGTGTATTTTTCACTATGTTCACAGTTCTGTCCTTAAGATCAGTATAAACTAGTTCACCACTTTTTGTCATTGCTATGTCCTGTGGCCTCTCCCCTGACTTGGTTTGGATTGACTTCACTATTTTACCATGGAGGTTGTAGAGTCTGATTATGTTGTCATTACCACTCGTCCACACTTCATCATCACTCAGACAGGACACATTGCGTAAATTATTAATTTTTTCATACTCTGTGTCAATATCTGTGATGATCTGTGGTACATCAATGATCGGTTTGTCAAGGAAAGACGACTCAGCACCAGGAGAATCCATTGTGTATCCATTTTCTTCTGTTTTGATGGATAATGCTGTCAGAGATCCAATCTGCTCATAAATCTGTTCTTTGTTAATTTTCTGAGGAGTGAATCTTGGTAATGAAACTGTGAGTTTAGGTGGCATTCTGCTAAATTCAGCATTTCTGGATTTATAGGTAGAGAAAATTTCAATAATTTCTCCAGATCAACAATTCTCTGTGTGATTTCAGAAAGAGTGTGCTTAATTTCTTTTTCCTGCTTTTTTATGGCATCCAGGTGTTTGGATTCCATTTCGTCCACGTCAGATTTCTGTTTATTAATAGCAGCGTCTATTTCTCTGTGCAAAATGTTTCCATGTTTTTCGATAGCTGCTGTCAATTTCTTTGAGTTTTTGTACAGTTCAGCTTTTTGAACTGGAATGTTAATTGCAATTTCCTGGTTTTTTGAAAAAATTGATGTTTCTAATTCTTGTAAATCTGTCTGTAACATTTCTTTCTTTGCTTCTAGACTTTTCAAGAGTTCAACCTGTTTGTGTCCTAGATGTTCACCAGAGGAAACACACTCTAAACATATAGGGATGTTACAATGTTCACAATAAAGTTCACATAATTTTGGGGAATGTTTCAAACATTCAGGAGCAAAGCCCCGCTTTTTAAATGGCACTACTCTGTGATCTTTGGATTCATCGGATAGATGTTCCCCCACACATGCTTTACACAGATGTATGTGACAAATGTCACAGTACATAGGGGGGCTGGGGGTCTCACAGAGATGACACCGTAACACATCCTGGGCCCAAGTACGGCGGTCTATGGTCAGACACCTTGATGGGTGTTTAATCGAGGTCTGGAAATAGAATTTACCGATTATTCATTTTGTTATCAATTTGTAACAATTGTACAGCGATCTACTTCTTGAACTCGCAGAAAAAAACTTGTATGTGCACGTAAACCAATTACTTAGTGTTTACAACTAAAAAAGACGATTTCTCTGATAAAATCTATAGATATATCTGTTCACACAATTATCTTAAATCATATTTTTCTGATACGTAAACAAACTATTCAAACCTTCCCTCTCTAACAAGGCGATTCACTGGTATTTTACTTTCTCAGGCTGAACAATATTGCGGTGTGACGCGGTCTCCAGGTTATGTATATCACGAGATTATAATGCAGTGATGGATATTACCTAGTAGGTGCATGCCCCCCTCCCCCTTCGGTCAAAATTCAATTACGACGTTCGACTGTTTATCTGATAAAGGTCCAAACAAGAAATGTTTAATCGGAGTTATTATCATGCGCGGATCAAGGGGGAGGGGGGTTCACACACCCCTGCAAAACAAATTTTTTTTAAAATGATTTTAAAAATTGACAAAATTATATGCCTCAGGACCCCCCCCCCCCCCCCCCGGCAAAATCAAATAACCGTCGGACCCCCTCACCGCCGCCGCCCGCTTTCTGGGGAAAAAAAATTCTGGATCTGCACATGTATTTTTTAAAATATAGATATTTTTGAAACATAATTCACTTGTGTTTACGCCTAGGAGTAGTCAACATCAGATTCATCTGTCATTAAAAATCAGTCCTCTTGAACGTTAGCGTCACTCCTTCCATAATAAAACAAAGAATGATTATTATTTACGGAACAAAATTGTTTTATTCATGCTTTGTTTAAAATATCTTACAACACAAAAACACATTTCCCTTGACATTCAATCAACACTGCCTTTTTTTTAATTAGCATCTGTAAAATAAGGCCTTTAATTAATAATAATAACCTCTTCACTATCCTAAATATTCAATAAACAATATAGCATACACTATTGTGTAAACTTATGAAAAATATAAACATCCATTTGGTCGTAATTTGGTTAAATTCTGCTTATCATACTTATCGTGATTCCACAATTATATTAATCTACTAGATTTTGACCCGTGCGTGCACGGGTTGACATACCATATGATATCGGATATTTACGAAATAGATACATCGCCACACCGTATATATTGTTGACATTTGCATAACCAACCTTTAAGCCTAAAATATTGCTATTAATTTCACTACAATGCTGAGTTGAAATAATGTAAGTCTATGTGGGGAAAAGCCTTCACCACAGTTAAAATGCCTCCCATTTACCCATAATGTAGCAGATATTTGCAGAATCGCTCCAAAACGATTTTGGAAAAAAATAATAAGTTGCATTAAAAATAACAGTCAAATTGTTCATAACAAACCATTTTGAAGTTGTAAATACCTTTCTTCGAAAAGTTTAATTCTATATAATTACAGAATTCAACATTTCATCAACAACTTTTTTACACACCATGTTGACATTCGAAACTCTCGGGATTTTTTTTATAGTAAATGCACTGTGTTAGAGTTATCTCCCGTATTTTCTTTGATGAACAGAAAAAAATTTCCAATTAAAATTTACACGCATATGTGTTATCGTCTCTGAGTTTATCCATGCAAATGTGATATTGTGGAAACATAAAATAAAGAGCTTCTCGTTATTTAGCGTGAATGTAATGCACATGCGCAAGATTGTAAAATAAAAAAAAATAAATGATATTCGGAATTTTTGGAGGAATTTTCGTTGATTATTAATAAGCAAAGCTTGATTGAGAAAAAATATCAACAGCCAAGCTGGATGGTACACTAATGACAAATCTAGGTCACAGGACTAGATTCGGGTAGACCTTAGTGAGAAGAAACACGTCACTAAGATGGCGACTCAGGTAAGAATCGTCCATGGCGTTAAGTTGCCGCTAAACGACACAGAGTGTTTCATGAAGTACATAATATACTTGTTGATTACTCGTATGGTACTTTTAAATTTATTGTGTTTTGATTAAAATGTCTATTGTGAGAACAATTTTTTTGTTCGAAGATTACTTTCTTTAAATAAAACTGTTTTATTGAAAAGGGGGCACCGTGTTGTGACGTACGGGTGGCAAACTATACCGTACAGTTTTCTCAGGACGGTGTACAGTGGACGGACTATCAAGAGCAATGTCAGAAAAAGGTAAAACGGGGAAGGATTAGTTATTATGATCGAGGCACTGACAATGTAACAATCAAGCTCACTATAAGAACCAACTGAGTCAATATGTTTTCATTTCAAATTAATTATATTTCTTCTTTTCAGTATTTCAGCGGCAACACTGACTAAAACACTATTAAACTGCAAACCCTTGATCCTCCCATCGTTGCTAGATTCGTTAGAATAAACGTGGTCGACTTCAACCGGAAGTCCAGTAACGCTAACAACTACGTGGGCATGCGCTTTGAACTTTACGGATGTTCTGTCAGGTTTTAACGTTTTTGTTGATAAAATTGTTCAAACAAATACAATATCATTGTTTTAGTACTTAATTGGTTTATATATAATTATTAGATGTAATTTGTTACGAATGAAAAACGTTTAGAAATGGCAAACCATAAACACCGTATCCCATATGTTTTGCCAATT
Source organism: Magallana angulata (assembly GCF_025612915.1). Classification (NCBI taxonomy): domain Eukaryota; kingdom Metazoa; phylum Mollusca; class Bivalvia; order Ostreida; family Ostreidae; genus Magallana; species Magallana angulata. The sequence continues at coordinate 17,723,061 of NC_069115.1, read as the reverse complement.
TTGCAAGTCCTTCAGTTTCTACGTGTTTTTTGAACAATTTTTCCGGGTAATAAAGACCGTTTCGGTGACATTCTGCTTTTATCATTAAACTACATCCTCCCACGCCATCAATCGAAACTACTCGTTTCCCCTCTCCCTCTAAATGCGGTAAATATACCCTCAGCGAGGCTCCATAGCCTTCTACAACGAGTTGTTGCTGAGGAAGTTTCCGTTGTCTTTGCAAAGAATCCGCCGTTTCCCGCCAAGAATTTTTATCGTAAATTCGCAGACGACCACTGTTTTCTCTAAACAGACACGAGGCCGTCACAACGTCCTTGTTTACATATATCATCTGTTGTATCAAGTCTGGAGGAACGCTGCGTAAATCGGAATCCATCCACAGGACGTAATCCTCGTCTCCCAAAGCAGACTCGAGCAACAAATTTCGGGCTCTTGCTAAATGGCTCCTTCTTTGAAATTGATTGGCGTAAGAATGTTCTTTCATCCAGCTGTTTGTTTCTACGTAGTACAGTTAAGGCGGTCAATAAAAATATGGGCAAATTTTTGTGATGAAAACACGTATACTTTAGTTAAACTGGCATGTCCTTTTTAAAATCAAAAACAGTCACTCAAATGCAATATATTTCTAAAATATATATATAACAGTACAATATTTTATGTTCATAGTGGTCACGTGATATGGCAGTCGCATGGTACAAGAAGATGTATTTGTGGTTTTGAGGTCATTTAAAAAATTCAATATTGCAAGGGCATAATCATGTCAAAATTTACAACTGAATTATGAAATAACTTGATGTTATATCGTAGATTTTGAAAAACGGTGCGAACTTTTTAAGATAAGAATATTTGTTAGTAGAAACCGTAATTTATGATGCATATGTTGAATAATTTTGAAGGTCACAGGGTTAATTTCATTAAAAAATAATTAATTTGTAAGATTTTACAAGGATCGTAGAAGTTTTTAAGTTACATAGCATATTTCAAATTCACATGTAAAAGTTTGTCGGGATCAGGTAAGTGTATGCCCTTGCAATTAAGTGATTTATTTAGGTACTCAGATTTTAGATATACGATATTTTATACAAAACCGAGGTGGCTTCTTTATACGATGCATACTTTTAACAAAATGAAAATAAGACTATATAGGTAGCATTCTACTAATAATGATTTTAAACAAAATATTCATTTATACTTTTCCGTTAATGTATGACATTTATTTTTCTTTGCTATGAAACTGCACGATAGCCTTCAATGATTTAACTTAATTAATGCGTCATTTTGAAGCATATGACGTCATATTTTGTAGTACAGCGAGAACGACATCTCGCTTATTTTTCAGTGTGTACGATATAACGGACATCAAAATTGTAAGTAATAGCATTTGTTGTTTTTAATTAAAAGATTAGTATAAGTTAATTTTACTAATAAATAGATTAATAAGTACTTTCGAGGTTTGTAATATACTGTGATGTCATAATGCACATTTCCCGTACTTTTTGTCTGAACGGAGTTTATTGACAGCCTTAACTGTGCTGCGTAGTCCTCCAGTGAAGTTAAAATGGAGGACATCCGCCCTGCGCAGACCAACAGATCTGAATACTTCTACTGCATTTTGTGCTTTTAAAAACGTCCCATCGTTGCTACCATCCTCCCCCAATACAACCGAGAGTCTATTATTAGGATAATTCAACGTTCTGATAAGATTCACGTAGTTTTCTAAATTTCTCTCACTGTTGTGTATGGGTGTAAGAATTAACACCGAGAAGTCCTCACAAAATGTCTTGTTAAGTCTCGTGAAGAATTCAGCAATCTCAGGGGACACTGGTTCGGTTGTGTCATTTTTCAGGGAATGTTTTGGCACGGGAGATAACTTATATTTTGAAACATTGAAAACCGTCCCTGTTTCATTATATTGACACATCATCGTAAATTTGCTTCCAATCACATCAGTACTTTGATTCCCTTGGCGTATCATCATGGTCCAGTAAATTTTGATAATAGAAAATAGAAATATGAGGAATATTACTAACTTCAAGAGTCGTTTGTGGCTAACCATCGTAAAACAATCTACAAAAAGTCCATTTAAACTAAAGTTTGATAAGCGTATTTATGTTTTTATACTCAAATTAATTGAATAAAGTGAGGAGAGTGTCTGCTTCTCTCTCTCTCTCTCTCTCTCTCTCTCTCTCTTTAATAAAAATGAACAACTTACAGTATATATAAAACAACAGGGTTTAACGATATATACTTACCTTTGTTATCATTAATATTCGTGCATCTTATCACGCCATCTTGTATTCCAGGGTAAACAAAATAGCTGATAAATTTAACATTCATTCAATGACATGTACATTTACCGTGGTATATATATTGATCGTTCAAATTTACGAATGAGCACCCATGTGTCAAAAGCGATTTAATAATAGTGAAGTTTTTAAGATCTGTTGAATTTTAAATCAAGTTTTATGCGAAGGAGTAAAATACCGGTATGTTATTTGATGCATCAGTGTGGAAAGCAAAATCAATGTGTTTAAACCAGACAGACATCAAGCAGGGTGTGAAATAAAAGATATATTTGGTTTACGTCAGCATTTCATGAATTATATCAATAATATTGTTGTTATTGAGATAAGATACGACTCCCATCCGACTAAAATTCTTTTCACCAATTTACTAGTTAAAATTGTTATTTTCTCTCGGGAGTTACTAATGAGTGTAACCCCTGTCGCACCGGGCTGCGTCCAAAAGGTAATCCTGTTGCGTCCATAAAAAATGCAGAATGCCGATGTGTGCCCAGCAGAAACCCCTACAGCGGCCGCGCAACCACGCAACGGCATCTTCATTTATCACGGAAGAGTCGCTTCTGGATTGCAGCGACAGCGCCGTAGGTCTCCAATAGCGCCACTGGAGCTCTGTTGGCATACTCAAGTAACGTACATGATCGCAGTCAATGCATTGTACTTAACTGCACAGAGACCTTTCGGGGTCCTTTGTGATATCACTGCTATCAGCGTTTGAACGTGCTGTGATTTTTTTTTTCGCTGCATTCACGGTTATCGCACTATTTTGCGTTTCCTCTAGTTTCAATAGCGTCTATAAAGGACCTACGTGGATTGGGATTTTTAAAATTCGTGGTTGTATACACGTCTACACGTTTTTTCTAAGTATACAATGTCATGTATTGTATCTACAGAGTGCTATGAAATTCCGTGTAGCATGTAAGAAGAGCTGTGCTGCGAACTAATGCAAACTACAGCGATAAATGGACTTTTTTCATGCTACTACATTGTGGAAAATGATTTTATATTGTAGTTTTGACATCAATGTTTCAATGAATACATTATTCAATCTTAATGATAATTACAATGATAAAGCTACACAGCATTTCAATGTTTTATAGATTTTTTTTGTCGGTTTGATATTGCTAGCTTAAGTTATTACTTACCCTTAAGCAGTATTTTTTTTTTCATTTATAATAAGCTAGCTGATCGATAATCAATAACTATTGATCTAAGTTTTAAATCAATCAAATAAATTAAATTTGCATTCTTCAGGACGGGAAAATGTTTTTACGCATTACGCATCTCTCTTCCCAAAAATGTACTTTTAGAAATAACATGAAAACGTGAAATGCATTTTCATATATGTTTTTGTTTTTGGACGGTACTCTTACACACTGGCGGCCCAATTTCAAAACTAAACTGCAACTCCATTCTCCTGAGCGTATTTTCTAATTTTTTTCTAATTTCAGGAAGGTATAAGTTGTTTGTGCCCCGTTTTCACCCTTTGGGGGTCTGAATATTTAATGAATTTACATAATTTGGCTTCTTTCTTTTCCATTTTCGATTTCTTGGTTAGGAAGACACTTACAACGTTTCTGTTGAATTTTTTTTCTGAAGTTTATATAAAATTAACTACATTGTTAGACTAGCTGCATGCATGCTTTAAACCTAGGATAAAATGACTATACGTTTACTTTACTCTTGACTAGTAATTAAATACTGTAACGTGAGTACCCTTGCAAACATTTTTCATTCCTGGTAAAATAATGCGTCAGACCTTGGACATATACACAATAATGATGAATATGTCAACATACTGAAAATATTCAAGTGATAGATCACAAAAACTTTTTCAGTATGTTGACTTATTCATAATATTATTGTGTGAAGGGTTCTTTCATGCAATTGATAAAAACGTTCATTTGGGTATACATTTGTAATGAATAAATTAAACATATTAATTTCATATGTGTATACATTTATATAACAGTAACCCTAAATATGATAACTCTTGAAATAAAAAAAAAAAGGTTGTACATACATGTATTTACATTACATAGTGATTACATATACATTTTGTAGACATAAAAATTTATAAACACAGTTTGTTTACATGTAATATTGGATTTTCTTCACTTTGCCAGTGAACTTCTCAGTCACAAACAGGTTGTCTCTGGTGTCCACACATAAACCCCGTGGATACTGTAAATGACAGTTGTCAATATAGCAGAGGAACTGTCCGTCTTCATCCAGGATGTGGATACGGTGGTTGTTAACATCTGATGTAAGGATGCGACTCTGGCTGTCCGTAGTGATGCCGACTGGATAAAATGATTTCTTGGTAGTAGAGGGAGGACCGGTGTAAGTAAACCGGAGTTTTCCGGTCTGATTGACCACCACTACTGCACTGGCTCCATAGTCAGCTACACAGATATCTAGGTTCTTGTTCTCACTGATGAATTTAGAGTACTTATCAGATGCATAGAGAGGTTGTCCTTTGTCATTGTATTGAACTGTTTGTTTCTCTGTGGAGCCAGAGTAGCGCACAACTTTTGCTTGTTTCTTATCATCAGTGATCATAACAACCAGCAGGTCACCAGAGGTGGTAACACAGACATAGCCCGGTATCCACCCCTGTAGTCTGATCACTGTCAGTATTTGTGTATTCTTCACTATGTTCACAGATTTTTCATTTGGATCAGTATAAACTAGTTCACCACTCTGTGTCACTGCTATGTCCGTTGCCATCTTCCCTGACTTGGTTTGGATTGACTTCACTACTTTACTGTGGAGGTTGTAGAGTCTCATCATGTTGTCCTTACCACGCGTCCATACTTCATCATCACTCAGACAGGACACACTGAGTAATCTATTAGATTCTCCATACTCGGTGTTTATATCTGCGATGACCCGTGGTACATCAATGAGCGGTTTGTCCGGAGGAGAGGACTCTGCACCGAGAGAATCCATTGTGTAGCCATGTTCTTCTGTTTTAATAGATAACGCCGACAGAGAACCAATCTGCTGATAAATATGTTCTTTGTTAATTTTCTGAGGGGTGAATCTTGGTAAGGAAACTGTGAGTTTAGGTGGCAATCTTCTGAATTCAGCATTTCTGGATTGATAAGTAGAGACAAAGCTGACATCATTGGAGTTTAATAACTTCTTGAGATTAGCAATACTCTGAGTAATTTCAGTACAAATGCATTTGATTTCATTTTCTTGCTTATTTAGGGCAACCAGGTGTTTGGATTCCATTTCATCCACGTCAGATTTCAGTTCATTGATAGCAGTGTCTATTTCTCTGTGCAAAATGTCTCCATGTTTGCCAATAGCTGCTGTCAATTTCTTTGAGTTTTCCTTAAGATCAGCTTTTAGAACTGGGAAATTGGATTCACGTTCTTGGTATTTAGGATAAATCAATTTCTCTAATTCTTGTAAATCCTTCTGTAATGCTTCTTTCTTTGCTTCCAGACTTTTCAAGAGTTCAACCTGTTTGTGTCCTAGATGTTCACCAGTAGAAACACACTCTAAACAAATAGAAATGTTACAATGTTCACAATAAAGTTCACATATTTTTTTGGAATGTTTTAAACATTCAGGAGCAAATCCCCTCTTTTTAAAGGGCACTACTCTGTGGTCTTTGGATTCATCAGAGAGATGTTCCCCCACACAGGCTTTACACAGATGTATGTGACAAATGTCACAGTACATAGGGGGGCCCGGGGTCTCACAGAGATGACACCGTAACACATCCTGGGCCCAAGTACGGCGGTCCATGCTCAGACACCTTGATGGGTGATTAATAGAAATCTGGAAATGAAATTTACCGATTATTCATTTTGTCAAAAATATATCCATTTTTAACAGACGTACAAATCCAGCGATCTAATTCTTGAACTCGTAAAAAAAAACCTGTTGAAATCGTTCTTTGTCACAAAACCAGTTCAATGAGCATGTAAAATTAAAAAATACAATTTTTCTTATAAAATCTAGATATATTTGTTTACATAATTAACATATTCATATTAATGATAAGTTTCTTATTCGTAAACAAACTACACACCTTTACACTCCAACATGGCGATTCAGGTATTTTTACCTCCTGGTCTGGTTTCTGTGACGCGGTCTCCACGTCATGAGTATCACGTGATGAAAATGCAGTGGTGGATATATCAGTAGGCACACCCCCCCCCTTCGGTAAAAATTCAATTACGACCACTGTTTGACTGATATAACAATAAACGATTATATAGTTAATAGTTACATGAATTTCATGCGCAGATCTAGAGGGGGTCAAGACCCCCCTGCAAAATTCAAATTTCTTTAAATTACATTATAAAATTACCAAAAATATGCCTCGGACACCCCCCCCCCCCCCACGGCAAACACTCAAATAACCGTCGGACCTCCCCCCTGCCTTGTTGGAAAAAATTTCTGGATCCGCACATAGGCCTATATTTTTTTTTTAAATAAAATGTTAATGGTGTCTACGCTCATGAGTCCACATCAGATTCATCTGTCAAATCCTCTTGTACGCTTGCGTCTCTCCTCCCAAAACAAAAGAAAAATTAAATACGGATGATTATATTTTACATCTAACAAAATTGTTTTGTTCATGCATTATTTAAACTGTTAAAATATCTACAACACACAATTTCATTTCCGCTGACATGCAATCAACACTCCTTTTTGGGAATTGATTTTAATCAACTCTTTACTCTGACAAACCGAAAGCGAAGCAGTGTTTGGACCAAAGCACAAATCATAGCCGCTGACAAGACTTAGTTCCTGAAAATAATTGATAAATTCGATAATATGTATGCTGAAGCATTGTTTTTCAAGGAAACTTATTTATAAATACTTTGAAAATAGTCAGATTTTAAATGGTACGAGCAATTTAGATATTTTTTGTAGTCGTATGTATTCTTGCACCAGAGTTCAATAAAGCCTCGTTCAACTCGACGCTCGGCTGTCTCCGTAAATCTCCGACAAGCAGAGCGTCCCTCTTGCTTGTCGGAGATTAACGGCGACAGCCGGGCGTTTGGTTGAACGAGACTAGAGTTCAATATTGCTTGGATCCATAAATTTTCCAGAAATATTTCTATCACTGATACATAGTTTGATTGAATTAATTCTATCTAAAATTTGTAAAAAATGACTGCAGGAGACATTCACAGTAATTAGACTTTCGTGTAAAAATAACTCGATTTTTTCTCTAACAAAACAAGAATGAGAGAAAATGTAAATGATGACATCTTGAAATTAAAACAAAAGATGAGAAATAAAGAATTATAGTTCTTATTTCAGTTCGTTTGTAAGGTGTTTAAACACGGGAGCAATAAGAAGCGTTAAAATGACGTTGCGAAAAGTTTGCGGTTGTGCCGGGTTACAGGACGAAGGCACGTTGGTCAGCTTACTAGGAATGATCTATTCATGCCATGAACAAGAAACTTTTCACGTTGATAAACTCTATCCTGATTTACGTTTTGGTGAAATTTCAAGAGTTTATCTTTTTTACTTAAAGAATAAGAGAAAATGTCTCAATAGTTTCCGAACAACCCTCGTATATCTGCATAACCTGCGCTTTCACACTAAGTACTGAGTTTTGGACCGAAAACTTTCCCAGAATATTTTTAAAATTTTCTCTATATATTCCTATGTAAAAATTCAAACCGCCATTACGGCCCCGCCCTACCACTAGGGACTGTGATTTTGAAAACTTGAATTTACACTACCCGAGGATGCCTCTACACAAGTTTAAGCTTTTCTGGTCAAATGGTCTTTAAAAAGAAGATTTTTAAAGATTTTCTCTATATATTTCTATGTAAAAATTCATCCCCCACTGTGGCCTAACCATACCACTGTACTATTATTTTAACAAACTTGAATCGATACGATTTGGAAATGCTTCCACTCAGATTTGGGCTTTCCTGGCCTAATAGTTTTGAGAAGAAGATTTTTTAGAGATTTTCTCTATATATAAAAATGTATCCCCCATTGTGGCCCCGCCCTACCCCCAGGGACCATGATTTGAACAAACTTGAATCTACATCATCTGAGGATGGTTACCCGCCAATTTGAGCATTCTTGGTCAAATACTTTTTGAGAAGAAGATTTTCTCTATATATTCCTATGTAAAACTTGATCCCCCAATTGTGGCCCCATCCTACCCCCGGGGACCATGATTTAAACAAACTTGAATCTACATTACCTGAGGATGCTTCCATTTTAATTTGATCTTTTCTGGCCTAATAGTTTTTGAAAAGAAGATTTTTAAAGATTTTCTCTATATATTCCTATGTAAAACATGATCCCCAAATTGTGGCCCCTCCCTACCCCCGGGGACCATGATTTGAACAAACTTGAATCTACATTACCTGAGGATGCTTCCGATTTAAATTGAGCTTTTCTGGCCTAATAGTTTTTGAGAAGAAGATTTATAAAGATTTTCTCTATATATTCCTATGTAAAACTTGATCCCCCAATTGTGGCCCCACCCTACCCCCGGGGACCATGATTTGAACAAACTTGAATCTAAACTACCTGAGGATGCTTCCAATTTAAATTGAGCTTTTCTGGTCTAATAGTTTTTGAGAAGAAGATTTTTAAAGATTTTCTCTATATATTCCTATGTAAAACTTGATCCCCCAATTGTGGCCCCGCCCTCCCCCCGGGGACCATGATTTGAACAAATTTGAATCTTCACTACCTGTGTGTGCTCCAATGTTTATTTGAGCTTTTCTGGCACAATAGTTTTTGAGAAGAAGATTTTTTAAGATTTTCTCTATATAACTTGATCCCCCTCCTGTGGCCCCTCCCTACCCCCGGGGACCATGATTTGAACAAACTTGAATCTACACTACCTGAGAATGCCTCCACATAAGTTTAAGCCTTTCAGGCCGAATAGTTTTTGAGAAGAAGATTTTTGAAAAATACCAACAAATTTTCAATAATTCTCAATTATCTCCCCTTTAAAGAGGGCGTGGCCCTTCATTTGAACAAACTTGAATCCCCTTCACCTAGTGGTGCTTTTTGCCAAATTTGGTTGAAATCTGCCCAGTGGTTCTTGAGAAGAAGATGAAAATGTGAAAAGTTAACAACGACGACGACGACAACGACGACGCCGACAACGACAGACAACGGACAAATTGTGATCAGAAAAGCTCACTTGAGCCTTTGGCTCAGGTGAGCTAAAAAAAATAGTGTGTAGTTTTCTAACTATATGTAGTTTTAACTACTTAACTAGCCTGATGTGCATACATGTTCTTAAATCATGCATAAATGACACCTTAATATCTTTTCTTGATGTGGAGAATTGTCCCGGGTTTTTTCTCACTCATTAATTTTCATAAACCATTTATTTTAGTATGCAATTATTTTCTATTTATTTACTATTATCTCCAATAAAGACCTGCTGAGTAACAGAGTATACTGTCAATTACCATGGGGGCGCCACACTTCTTCTCGCTGCAAACATATCAAAAAAGTAAATTAACATTAGGTTGCCCCCCCCCCCCCCCCCAACTTTTTTTGGAGCATGTAAAATGGAAATGAAAGAGAGAAAATTAACAGTAAAATCTATGTTATATGAAGTTATATGTACGCTATGCTCTGCCTCCCCCCCCCCCCTCCCTCTATGATTTTTATGATTTTGAGAAGTTGTCTTATTTTGTTGTTGTTGCTTATCAAGACCCTACCCCCCCCCCCCCCCCCCCCCCAAGAAAAAAAACCTCTCAAAAACGAGATGCTACGTGCCTGATAGATGTCATCAGGAAGAAATGGGCACCACCATTAACAGGCAACAATGGAGGAGATGAATAGCGCAGATGCTCGGAAGAGACATCCAGTCAACTACAAGAACAACACTGCCATGAAACCCAGCAAGAGATAAGGAGACAGAGAAGAGGTCAGGAACATCATGGAAAAGAACGGTGGAGACACAAACCCAACAGATAGTCAGCGGTGTAGGAAGTTTGTTGTAGTCCTAACCACCATCGGGTTTGAAAGAAAGTGATGAATATTTCTTGAATGTTGCCCATGTGAACAAATCATATTCATTCATTTATTTATGCATTCATAAGTCTTAGACCTTTTGCATTGTTTATAAACGTAGGTAAACACAATCGATTTTTTTTGCATTGCTGATTTCTTCAATGATTACCAGATTTTGTTACATTGTTGATTTGTAAACAATCCATGCATTACTTTACCACACTAAAGTATTGGAGACATGTACACATAGACTAATGATAACTTACGTATGTAGAAATGTGCATGCTTTAAAACTAAATTCCATTCAACTTATAAACCATCATGACACAGTTGTCTTTCCTTGGCATCACTAACAAAAGTATCAACAAAATGTTCAAAAAACATTTTTATTTATCAACAAGAGCTCAATAAACAGCCATATTAAACAAAGAGTTTTGTCTGTACATTTCTTGTCAAGTCATTTTGAAATGCATACACGTGATAAAATAACAAAGAAAAAAATAGAAGACTCGGAGTACATGTACATCATCAAATTCAAATTAAGAGTGTAGAAATGCAAATAAAACACAGAAAGGTAGAAAAAGCACATGTTATTTGTAAGTTGTTCATATCAAACACAATAGCAATGAAACAAAATATATTTATACAATCATTCCTATAATTAACAATGCCATGATACATATTAAAATGGATCATTATAACAATAATGCATCTAACTATACATCATATCAAACATAAATAATTAAAATTCATAACGTTCATTTATAACAAACTCATACTGTCTCATATATTCTTGTTTGAAACATACAGTATAATTACAATATTTTCTTCTGGTGCCTTCCTCCCAAATATTTTACAGTATATTTTAAATGTGAATTAATCTGTAACATGCATATATATTGTTGTATATACCTAAATACATAAGCTATAGTGTGAAATTGTAGAAATTAAAATCTTGAAAAAAAAAATCAAATACAATTCTGGGTGACCAATTGCTAAAATATGCGCCCAAAGGAAAAATCAGTTATCATAATGATGAACACAGACATCTATGTTTGAATTCTTTACAAGTTTATGTATAAACAATTACTCATGCAATTAACAGAGATCTCTGGTATTTACATGTAATCTATGTCTCTGATTCATCTATATTACATTTTGTTTATCAGTTTACCTTTCCAAAATGACTTGAAGTTGTGTTCTCTTAATCTCAAATAATCACTACAGTGTAACTGTTTTGACTAGCCATTGTCAATGAACTCTGCATTGCTTTAAATGGCTTCTCTAATTCTCACAACAGAATTCTACTCAAGGTCATTAACTTCCTTTACTGCGCAAAAAATTCCTCATTGTTTCACTGATCAACCTTGAGTGAGATTTCACATCAAGTTAACTCAATCCGAGCATTGGTAGACTCATATTTTACTGTGAGCGAGATCATGACGAAGTCGAGTCCTCGGTCTCGGATTTAGTCAGCGTGTGTTGTTGCTCCTCATACAAGTTACGGGCGTAGGTAATCTGCTGGCTCACCTGAAACAAATATAAATCTGAAATTTATTTTCTGGGCATTATCCAACAATTATAATCCTTTATAACTGTATTGTGTCTTTAATATTAAACATTTATTTTATTAGATGTTTACAGCAAATATTCTAATACCGAATTCACACTTATAGGGAAGTAAATTCTTTTCCTCCCCATTTTGAAATCTGATATAACAAAAGTACTTTTATAATGAATCAACATTAATTGTCCCAGCACTTCACTATATAAGCATGACTTACCTTATTTAAAGTTTTACACAGAATAGGGCGATTCTATAAGTGCTTTCTCTTAAATCTAAATTTTACGTATTATAGCATACTGTAAATTCCTAATTAAAGGAGAGGAATTTATATCCGCATAAAATTGATAAAATTGCGAGAAGCACCCCTCGCGGATTTTTAAACCTCGCCATTATTTCCCGACAGTTGGGAAGTGAAAGAAATATGGAGAAATGTTCCGTGCTCGTGGTTTTATATTCTCACGATTTGATTCAAAACAGCGGATCGCAGAATTAAGTATTCCCGTAATATAAAGAATTTACAGTACTTTATATCTAGTATACTAAATAATTTTGGATACAATGAAATTGAATTGCAACAAAACTATTTTACATTAAAATTTAACAAAATTTTACTACCACTAAATTTTTTGTTTCAGTGTAGTACATGTATATTAATTTTCTATTGAAAGCAGGTAAAATTAATATTAAATAATAAATAAAACTTGAAACTTTCACTCTGACCCCACTCCAATTCAATAGAAAAAGAAGTAACAAACATAAATTTTAATATGCCCTATGGAGCTCTTCTTACTATATAATGCAGTACCCCACTGATATATGTTACTTTTTACTGACCTTCTCAGCCACTGTCAGCTTGTCACACCTGATCTGGGGAACCCTCTGGGGGTCAGAGCCAGGGGTCTGTACCCTAATCACCTCCAGGTAGTATCTGCCATCTGTCAATCAAAGGCAGTACAATCATGTACAAAATATCATACTAAAAGTGTAAAATAAAACAGCATCAAACTACAAAACAAATTACCAAGTTTAACAATTTCATTAATGTATACTGTAAAGAGGGTTATTTTCGCCCTAGTTATTTTAGCCCATCTACATAGTACACATGCAAACAGTTTCGCACTGTCTTGAATTCGTGCTCCAAACAGAGTTGTGTTTGAAGAGAGATAATTAAAAACATTGGAATTCACCCAGTTTTAAATTCACCCACTGACAACGAGGACAAAAGGGGCAAAAATAAAACGGGGGCGAATATTTCCCTGTATACATTATATCCTGGTATTAATGGTACATGGCTAATTTGTTTTTAAATTAATGCCATCTTTAATAAAGTAATGTTTAATTTTTATCAAAGCTAGAGTAAGAGGAAAAGAAGAACAGGGCATCGGACCATGAAAACTATTCCTCAAAATTTCTTTCCAGCATCAAAACTTTAAGCTATATGCTGAAATTGAAAATGAAAGTTGATTGACAATTCTGAGTAAGGGAGATTACTGTGGGAGACTTACTATTCTCCACCACCAGACACTGGAACAGGTCTTTGTGAGGGACCCTCAGGATGATGTTACTGGAGTCGGGCATCCCTCCCAGGAGGAAGTAGACCTGGGTGGAGGTGATGAGAGACGTCAGGTTGTCCTCCCTCCTCAGCTGTTCCACCGCAATAAAGCTACAGGTCAAAGGAAAGCTTCTCTATCACACCAATTAACATTGATGAAAATTTTAAAATTACTCTTAAGGTGTAATATCCCTCTGCTATTAATTTTGCCATAAATTTTTTAAAAATTTTCATATTGATTTTCATCAAAGTCAATATCAATCGATTCATATGAAACAAATTTTCAGTGATGAAGCGCTGCTAGCTTTTTCAAAAATTGATAAAATGTCTAATCATGATATGAAGAAAACTAGACATAGTGATTAGAAAAAACAAAATTTTACCATTGCAGCATAAAATTAAAAATCCAAAATGTATATGAAAATAATATATAGCTATATACATTTTCAATTCATATTACAAAACATATTGAAGCGCTGCATTTTAGTTCAGAATAGCACTTTGTTGTATAGGTTAGCAACAAAAATTGCTTCAATCAACAAGAGTTATCTTTCTTTATCATAGACTATTGAAGGTTTTACATACATGTTTTACATACAGTGCAAGAAAAATTGCCACAGTTTCTTAAATTTCAGAAAAGGTTTTCTTTATTAAATTTGGATAAGATAATAGTGAATGGATATATATATTTAAGAAATCCTAAAAATGTAAACCAGAGCATTTTGTTATGTAACACAAAAAGGGGATCAAGTGAATAATCTTCCAGTAATTGGTATGATATCAATACAGGGATATACTGTCTTGAATCAAATGAGCTGATATATTAGGGTTTTTTTTCAATTTGTTTTCCCATATCTGCTTCCTCAGAATAGAAAAGCTTTATTCAATTTTAAACATTTGAAATGTTATAAGTTATATTTAAACGATTTCAACTAAGTCTAGAATTTGTAATTGTCTAGGTCACATTTTTCCCAATTATAATTCATTCAGCTCTGTGAACGAGCTATAGATAGAGAAATAAAAATATTCAATCCAAATATTCTCTGGCCTAAAACATCAAACATGTACCATACATGTACTGAACAAGTATATACAATTTAGTTATATTTAAAAAAAAGAATAAATCCATCGGGAGGGGGGAGGGGAGAGGGGGAGGAATAGTCATGTAGATATTGCCTCATAAATACTTTATCATTATGATACATTTCTTGTAATATTTTGTAAAAGTTTTCTTTACTTTTTTGGCCCCCTGCTTCAAAAGAGCCATGGTGTTCAGTTCTAATTTTCTTTTTCTATCTTTGAATTTAAATAAGTGTATCGCCTTCCAACATAAATTGGGACCATGCACCACCTCACTTGTTGTTACATGCATTAATAATTGTGAGTTAACAGAAACAAAGTGATATTATTTTCTACTGAAGTTATCTCTCTTATCAGAGGGACATTCCACCTTAAATCAATAACTTTTAAGGGAAATTATACCATAATTGGGATGACACTGAAATTCCCAAAACATAAATTATTGATATATATATATATATATATGTATTTGCCATGGATAAATAAGTATTGTTTTCATGTATAAACTGTTTGCATGGTGATAATCTTTGGGAATCTTGCAAAAGCTCCCAACACAAGCAACATAACCAGTGGCACATATACAAAACATCAGAATTTATGTGCTGTGTATAGAAATCAAATTGTTAAAAAACTAATTACAATTCATCCAGGTTTTTCTTGTTGAGGTCGTGCAGCAGTTTCTGTGACTTGGCCTGGTTCTTGGAGTAGGCGGGCAGTAACATCCCCGCCCCGTGACAGCAGCGGGGGAGGCGGACGGGAGGGGGGCTGATCCGAGAACTACTGCTGCTGGTGTCCTTGATGGCGTTGGCCGCCCCGGAGGCCAGATCCAGCACCCCCACAACAGGCTTGGTGACCGTACCGATCACACCCTTACCCAGTCCTGTCACAAAGCCCTGTAATGTGAACAGACGAAGCATATCATCAGGAAAAACAATATCACAGCAGAATCACTTCTTATTATTGTTATCAATAGGTTAAAAATTCATAACATAATTTTTTTTTAATTACAATCATGTTAATAGGTCTAACAATATCACAAAATCACTTCTTAAGCTAACCAAAGGAAAAGACAATATCATAATGAAATCCATTCTTATGGTTTCAAACTGGGAAAGGGCATCTTCTTCTATTAAAGTGTTTTTTAAAATTATTTACTTAAATCCCATTTCCTTATATATACAGTCAGTACTAACTCGGCTTCTAACTGTATCTAAAGATCTTCTTCTAGGTCAACATTTTTTCTATGCGTGATCTTTCCAGTAGATTTTGAAACTATGAAGGTATTCTTATACAATCATGTAAATTGTTTATGGTATACAAATTGTACATGTACCTCAATCCCATCTTCTTTGAAGCCATCATAAGGCTGTGTAAACATACTGGTCATGGCACCAAACAGGCCATTGCCGAAGCCCTTGACTCCGGCCAGGAGGTGACCCTTGCTGGACTGGGCGCTGGTCTTAAGCTGCTCCCGCCTGTCCTGATAGTTGCGGTCCATGTTCAGTGTCCCCAGGCCGTCGGACAGTGACCCTACCACCTGATAGGAAGAAATAAAGATTTAATAAATATTTTTTTTCTTTTAAAAAGGAACAAAATTTGTAATGAAAAATAACTGATCTTGGAGAGGATCTTTCTGTCAATGAATGAAATTTCATTTAAAGTATAAAGTAAAAGCTTGCACTTAAAATATTTTTATATGAAGAAATATCACCTTTTTCAAATGAACAGCAAATCAAATTTTTGTTTAATTTACATATTACATCAATGTTATTTTGTTTGGGAAAAACTTAAAATAATGTTTGTAAGTATACTTAAATTACAAATGAAAATTGTCTTTGCTTGTGAGCTATAATGCTTATTTACAATTTAATGTTTCCTCACATATTAATCTATTTTATTGTATAAACACAATTTACAGCTAGAATTTCAAGTCTGACAAAACCTGAGTCACCATACCTTAGCGGCAGAATTTGACACGCCATGAGTGACATTCTTCAGTAGTCCTCCAACATTGCCATCATTGATCAGACCGGAGATTCCCTCTGTGACATCATTGAACAAGCCCAGGGGATTTCCCAGAAAGTCCACAGATCCCAGGATCTTGGCCGCTTGACTCTTCAACTCCTGGAGGTAGAATAAAACACATCAGATAAAGAGCTAAATTATACATTTGTCTGACAATGTGCTTGAGTATTAAATAGTCATTATAAATAATTAACATACATCTTTCTTCATTTTGTTATGTCATGGTGTTTATCAATAGCATATTTTTTTTTAAAGATTTTTGAAATATTTTCTCTTTGATCAAAAAAATATTGATGCCTGCTTCACAGCCCCCTCCTCTCTCCAAACTGATTGCATTTAGGTATTAATAAATAATCAGCCAAAATTCCAACCACTTATTAGCTGTTAAGTGAAAGTCAAGATGTTCAACATTATTGAACAAGACATGTACTAGGAAATCTCTGCTGATAGAACTATGTAACTATATGACAACTTTATATACATGTACCTCTGTGTAATGGATTCCTATTTCCTTCTGAAGGAAGGCCATGGTCTCAAACAAATTGCTCTTGACAAAAGGGTCTATAAATAAACAAAATCTCAATCAGTAACTTTCAGATTCTGAAATGTTGACGCTTTAAATTTACTGAAATTCAAACTTTACCCAGATCAACTTTTGCATCCTCAAACTTGACCAGTGGTAAAGACATGTCACGCTTCAGTGCCTTGAGGTCCGGTGACAGTTTGGAGGCAGTGAGCATGCTCAGGTTGATTTGGTTGGACTGGATCTTTAGTTGTCCAAAGTAATATCTCTTTGTCTTCACTGATGTGGCAGCTGCTAGCGCCCTAACCAAAATAAAATCTTGTGTTCAATCTACATGTATTATACTATGTTTTTGTGTCCCATTTTACCGAAACAGAAAAAATGTAATCACAAGACAAATGACCTAAGCTAGCTGCTCTTTGCGAACTTGATATCTTTTTGCTTTTTATTTGACTGTACAATACGGAATCGAAAATAATAAATACATAAAAATGATACAAGGCAACAAAAGATTAAATAAATAATATTTAAACATTTTTACACAACAGTTCTGATGCTGTTAGAAACAATATGGCTTTTTATCAGTCTTTTATCGAAACAGAGAGTTTGAAATTAATAAATTAATGAAACAGAGTACATGTAGCAGGGTACTTATTGCAAATTGCAGTAAATTGAGGCTTGAACTGTTCAGGTTGTGTACCAGTATCAGTACTTACGATCTGGGATCTTCTTCCTCCGTAACCTTCTCATCCATGTGGTCCTTTGACCCAAATCCAAAGAACTGTAGCAGTTTCCATAGCAACTGCTCCTCAATCTGAATGCTTAGTTTCTTCATATTGACTATCAAGTGCTGAAAAAAAATTTGCAAGGTAAACTCATAATGCTATTCAAATGTTCTTTTCACTAACTGCTAGACCCATTTCATATCAGTGGTTAATTGTAAGTTGTAAAATTATTATGTTTAACAATATTAATTATCATCTGGTTAATCATTTCAATTTTTATCAATAACTGTTTACCATAGACTTCAAAGTAGCATTTCACACAGTCAATGACATGATAAATGAGAACCATAAAATGTCTTAGTATGAAAATGTACTAACTTTGTAGATTTCTGCGTTCCACTTGGAGTTGGGGATTTTCTGAGCCACTACGTGCAGGGCGGACCTATTATCTGGTCCGTCCCTCTGGGTGGAGGATGTGGGAGTGACATATAACAATACTGGTCTGGTAGCTGTAAACAGCTGATTGTCCACCTAGTATACACAACAAGAGGCCCATGGGCCACATCGCTCACCTGAGGAACAATAGGTATGATAAAGTCAGCTTAATGGGGTCATAATACAATCTGGACAATGTACATTAATACATGTAGATCCTGTATAAATAAAATCCATTTTTCCCCCTTGGAACTCGGATAGCCCTGATTGCTGAAAATATTTACAAGAGCAGACTTTAATCACCGCTCCTGCACATATATAGGGACTCAACGTTATGCATGCAGGGATGACTGCACACCTACGCAACTCAACAGGTACCAACGTTAAAGCTGAACACCGCTCGTAAATAGGCACTGTCCGCCATATTTCTCTTTAATCATTGCTGTCCCTACAACCCTTATATAAGGGACAGACCTCTAAACAGTTCAAAGTACTTCGCTGTAGAGGTCTCACCTGTGTGGACGTACATTTTGCCTCGCCGTGTTACCCGGTCGCGATGAAATTATCAAATTTGAACTATATATGATAAGAGTTAAATTTGGCCCCCATAATTCGCCACTTTTTAAGTGTTTCGGGTACAATAAAATGTTAACTAATTTTTTAAGAAGAGTTGACATAAAATACATTTTTCATCTATTTATTTGATTTATTTGCACTCTTTGGCAGTATATAACGTCAGAAGTGACGCCATTTCAATAATTCAATCAAAATCAGCCAAAAATTGACATTTTTCTTATCTATTTACGAATGGGAAATATAGAGCACATGCTTGAACAAGGAAAATTTTTTTGTCACTTATTAGTCTTGGCTAGATACATCTCTGATAAAAATATTTTATTTGTTCAAGAATGCGCTCAATGTTTTCGGAAGGAAAAACTGCTTGAAAACAAGCTGTTTTACGCTAAAAATGCAAAAATGGCGGGAAAAGGTTGTCTTTACAATGTCATATTTCTAAATTGTGGGCACTTGAATCAAAATGAATATTATGTAAACACATCACATACATATCTGTACTAAGAAAAAAAAAATGATAGTAAAATGATGATGTTCATTTTAGGGGGCCATTTTAGGCCCTTATCATATATAGTCCTTTACGCACTTTTTGAAGCCATGAGAATACTAACATCAAATAAATTGGTCAATGCATTATTTACGAACAGAAAATGAACATAAGATAAGAAAAAAATGCATAAAATCTAAAGACCACGA
This sequence comes from Magallana angulata, assembly GCF_025612915.1. Taxonomy (NCBI): domain Eukaryota; kingdom Metazoa; phylum Mollusca; class Bivalvia; order Ostreida; family Ostreidae; genus Magallana; species Magallana angulata. The sequence continues at coordinate 17,703,608 of NC_069115.1, read as the reverse complement.
AAGGAATACTACATGTCGGCCACGAGGTTCAGGTGTGCAATCGGGTGTAATGAAATCGAAGGGTTTATATACCAGGTATCTGTGTGACGGTGCCTATTTACGAGCGGTGTTCAGCTTTAATGCAAGCAGAGATAACGCAAGCAGGGATGACCTCACACTTGCGCCAAAGGCTCAACCTAACGCAGGGAGTGCCGCACACTTGCGCTAGAAAGGCCAGAACACCAGCAGGGATGACCATACACTAGCATGCGCGGATCTAGAGGGGGGGTCGGGGGGGTCCCGACCCCCCCTGGAAAATGAAAATTTATTAAATTTACATAGTAAAATTATCGCGAAAATATGCCTCGGACCCCCCCTGGCAAACACAATTATCCTTCGGACCCCCCCTGGAATAATTTTCTGGATCCGCGCATGCACTAGTTCTCCGCCGCAACCACAACCAATACAAGCAGGTATGACCGCACATTTGTATTAATGCGATACAGGGCAGAAATGACCGCACATTCTGTATCGTTGGTTAGAAACACACGAACAACAGAAAGAGCAGGGATGTCAACACCCTCAATCTCTCCGTACCTGTTCAAGATTAACCCCAAACAGTCGCTCGTTGCAAAGCAATAGACATTGTCCCTATATATGTGCCAGCCTAAAATAATTCATAGTATCTAAAAATTGGAAATCAAAAATAAACAAACTAATCCAGCATAACCCAAAACTACTTATGCAGAACAACTTATATACATTGAATATTAATTATTGTATAAAAATAATCATCACATTAATTGGTTAACAGTGGATGCATTAATTAAAATAATCAAGAATCAATAAATCAAGGGCAATAACCCAAAACAGTAATACAAAAAGATTCTAATGAAAAAATAGCTGCCTGCTTCAATTTTATAGTCATATCACATGTTGAGTATTGCAGTTCTCAAAAAGATCCTTTACAATTGTTTATATATGGGATATTTAGCTACATCAAACTCTGAACCTTCTTGTGAGGCCGAAGAATTGTCCTGGAGCCAAAGTCTTAACAATTATAAAGAATCATCTTGCTGATTAGTTTCTGAGAAGAAGATTTTTAAAGATTTACTCTTTATTCCTATGTAAAACTTTAACACCCCCCCCCCATGTGGCCTCACCCTACCCCCAGGGGTCATGATTTTCACAACTTTGAATCTACACTACCTTAGGATACTTCCCACAAGTTTCAGCTTTCCTGGCTGATTAGTTTCTGAGAAGAAGATTTTTAAAGATTCACTCTATATATTCCTATGTAAAACTTCGACCCCCCATTGTGGCCCCAACCTAACCCCAGGGATCATGATTTTCACAATTTTGAATCTACACTACCTGAGGATGCTTCCACACAAGTTTCAGCTTTCCTGGCTGATTAGATTCTGAGAAGAAGATTTTTAAAGATTTACTCTATATATTCTTATGTAAAACTTCGACCCCCCATTGTGGCCCCACCCTACACCCGGGGGTCATGATTTTCACAACTTTGAATCTTCACTACCTGATGAAGCTTCCACACAAGTTTCAGCTTTCCTGGCTGTTTAGTTTCTGAGAAGAAGATTTTTAAAGATTTACTCTATATATTCCTATGTAAACTTCTACCCCCCATTGTGGCCCCAACCTAACCCCAGGGGTTATGATTTTCACAACTTTGAATCTACACTACCTGAGGATACTTCCACACAAGTTTCAGCTTTCCTGGCTGATTAGTTTCTGAGAAGAAGATTTTTAAAGATTTACTCTATATATTCCTATGTAAAACTTAGACCCCCCATTGTGGCCCCAACCTAACCCCAGGGATCATGATTTTCACAATTTTGAATCTACACTACCTGAGGATGCTTCCACACAAGTTTCAGCTTTCCTGGCTGATTAGATTCTGAGAAGAAGATTTTTAAAGATTTACTCTATATATTCTTATGTAAAACTTCGACCCCCCATTGTGGCCCCACCCTACCCCCGGGGGTCATGATTTTCACAACTTTGAATCTTCACTACCTGATGATGCTTCCACACAAGTTTCAGCTTTCCTGGCTGTTTAGTTTCTGAGAAGAAGATTTTTAAAGATTTACTCTATATATTCCTATGTAAAACTTCGACCCCCCATTGTGGCCCCAACCTAACCCCAGGGGTTATGATTTTCACAACTTTGAATCTACACTACCTGAGGATGCTTCCACACAAGTTTCAGCTTTCCTGGCTGATTAGTTTCTGAGAAGAAGATTTTTAAAGATTTATTCTATATATTCCTATGTAAAACTTCGACCCCCATTGTGGCCCCACCCTACACCCGGGGGTCATGATTTTCACAACTTTGAGTCTACACTACCTGAGGATGCTTCCACACAAGTTTCAGCTTTCCTGGCTGTTTAGTTTCTGAGAATAAGATTTTTAAAAATTTACTCTATATATTCCTATGTAAAACTTCGACCCCCCATTGTGGCCCCACCCTACCCCCGGGGGTCATGATTTTCACAACTTTGAATCTACACTACCTGAGGATGCTTCCACACAAGTTTCAGCTTTCCTGGCTTTCTGGTTCTTGAGAAGAAGATTTTTGAAAATTTCTCAAAATTTTTCATTAATTTCTAATTATCTCCCCTTGAAAACGGGTGTGACCCTTAATTTTCACAACTTTGAATCCCCTTTGCCTAAGGATGATTTGTGCCAAGTTTGGTTGAAATTGGCCTTGTAGTTCTTGAGAAGATGTTGAAAATGTGAAAAGTTTACGGACAGACGGACAGACGGACAGACGGACGGACAGACGGACTACAGACAAAATGTGATCAGAATAGCTCACTTGAGCTTTCAGCTCAGGTGAGCTAAAAAGGAGACCCAAATTAGTTCACAGTCATTAAAATTTTTTTTTTAAAAATTACAAAATTAATGTGGTATTAAAATGGGTTAATTAAAACTAACAAGACTGAGGCTTTTTCTCTTTTAATACTACTAGCGGTAACAATAAGAATTAAAGCAGAAACTTAAAGTCTCAAAAAAAACTTTCAAATTGACAACAGTTACTACATAAACTAACAACAAAACTCCAAAAAGCCAATACATATATGTAGAGAGTAATGTACAAGTAGGATCAATTACTTGTTAATGACTTGATGAATGAAGATATTAACAAGAATAGAATTCCAGGGTCCCCCGCCTGTCAAGCAGTATACTAGTATCAAGTCTATCGACCAAGGCTGATTTAGGAACTTGACCAAGGTATTAGTGGTATAAACATTTGGTATAAATTCAATGAAAATCTGTCAAAATTTGTAGGCATGAGAGCGCTTACAAGATCAATTTTTGGATAAAACGGAGTCATGATTGTGGTCAAAGTCCCAATAACTCCAACAAAAAGTATCGACCAAAGCTGATTTTCGAACTTGACCAAGGTAATAGTGGTATAAACATTTGGTATAAATTTAATGAAAATCCGTCAAAATTTGTAGGCATGAGAGCGCTTACAAGGTCAATTTTTGGATAAAACGGAGTCATGATTGTGGTCAAAGTCCCATAACGCCAACAAAAAGTAACGACTAACGTTGATTTTCGAACTTGACCAAGGTATTAGTGGTATAAACATTTGGTATAAATTTAATGAAAATCCGTCAAAATTTGTAGGCATGAGAGCGCTTACAAGGTCAATTTTTGGATAAAACGGAGTCATGATTGTGGTCAAAGTCCCATAACGCCAACAAAAAGTATCGACTAAAGCTGATTTTCGAACTTGACCAAGGTAATAGTGGTATAAACATTTGGTGTAAATTTAATGAAAATCTGTCAAAATTTGTAGGCATGAGAGCGCTTACAAGGTCAATTTTTGGATAAAACGGAGTCATTATTGCAGTCAAAGTCCCATAACTCCAACAACAAGAGGCCCAGGGGCCACATCGCTCACCTGAGCAACAATTGCCTTAATTCTGATCAAATTAGCATTACAGTATCAAAATATCTTGACAACTGAGTACAGTAGATCTTGCTAAAAAAAAATTGAAAATCTGCCAATTTTTATCAACCTCTTATTTTTTGGTAAATACCAAGCCCCTTTTGTTGTTGTACCTGTAAGAAGATTTGTCTCTATTCCTATATACCCCCCCTACCCCCATTTCATGGCCCCATTTTTCTCTAGGGAATCATGGTTTCATCAGACTTAAATCTGCATAACCTTTGCTTTCACACTAAGTACTGAGTTTTGAACCGAACACTTTCCCAGAATAGTTTTAAAGATTTTCTCTTCATATTCCTATGTAAAAATTCAAACCGCCATCACGGTCCCGCCCTACCACTAGGGACTGTGATTTTGCAAACTTGAATTTACACTACCCGAGGATGCCTCTACACAAGTTTAAACCCTTTCTGGCCAAAAATTCTTTAAAAAGAAGATTTTTAAAGATTTTCTCTATATATTCCTAAGTAAAAATTCATCCCCCATTGTGGCCTCACCCTACCCCTGGACTATTATTTAAACAAACTTGAATCTATACGACGAGGGGATGCTTCCACTCAAATTTGGGCTTTCCTGGCCTAATAATTTTGAGAAGAAGACTTTTAAAGATTTTCTCTATCTATAAAAATTCATCCCCCATTGTGACCCCGCCCTACCCCCAGGGACCATGATTTGAACAAACTTGAATCTACACTTCCTAAGGATGGTTACATGCCAATTTGAGATTTCTTGGCCAAATATTTTTGAGAAGAAGATTTTTAAAAGATTTTCTCAATATATTCCTATGTAAAACTTGATCTCCCAATTGTGGCCCCACCCTACCCCCGGGGATCATGATTTGAACAAACTTGAATCTACACTACCTGAGGATGCTTTCATTTCAATTTGAACTTTTCTGGCCTAATAGTTTTTGAGAAGATTTTTAAAGATTTTCTCTATATATTCTTATGTAAAACATGATCCCCCTATTGTGGCCCCACCCTACCCCCGGGAACCATGATTTGAACAAACTTGAATTTACACTATCTGAGGATGCTTCCACTCAAATTTGAGCTTTCCTGGCCTAATAGTTTTTGAGAAGACTTTGGCTCAGGTGAGCTAAAAAAGGTTAAGTTTACAATGCAATAAGTTGTTAAAGTTGGTTTCTGGAAGAAGAGACTTTGAAAATTTTCTTAATAAATATTGAAATTTTTTTTAGTTTTTTAATCTTTAGTTTTTAAGATCTGTGTACAAACATAGAATTGTGAGCAAATCTCTGTATCTTGCTTATAATTCGAAGCTTAACACTCAAATATGGTTAGTAAATAGAAATTGTAAACAATTATATAAAACACAAGAAACATGCACTATAACAAATAAAGAACACAATTTATTTTTTCGAAATGAATCATATATATACATTACCTACATATTTCCGACAGCGATATCAAACTCTATTTAAACTGAATAAACTCGAGAAAATGCCGAGCATCTCAACAAAACCTATTGCATTAATATACCATTACGCAAAATATAATGCCGAATTACCGATAGAATGAATTGTATTTCAGTACTTTTTTGATACATCAGATTTTGCTTAATTTGCGCAGGTAAACAGTTAACTGTTTGATTTACCGAAGTCTCTGTTTGATTTGATACGTAAAAATCACGAAATACAGACGATAGTTCCCAGGTTACAAAGCATAAATAATGAAAACGAAACGAAAATCAGAACAAGCTAACACCAACTTCATGTGTGAAAACTGTCAACGCATTGAAATATTTAGCCTCAATTTACTTCACAAAATCGGCACAAATACATTTTGCATGTTTCAAAACTCTCCCTTCATTCGCGAACTGTTGCACAACAAGCAAATTCATCATAGTCAGATCGACCCTTTTTCGTATAATGTCATGGCTGCTTTAAACAAAGAACCTCGTTTTAGATGTATGGAATACGAGTCTTGGTAAAATGGGTACGCAAACCTGGGCCGTGGCAAAATAAAAGCCGGGGCAGATCGGCAATCGTCAATTCCAAATACGCATTATTTTGCAGCAATATTTACAGCAAATACAAATATACTGGTCCATCAAATATCCTGAAATTTTAATGAGATTGGCAGATTAATAACTGCCAATCTTTTGTTTTGCCCAGGCCAAGTCTTGTCTACCCATTTTACCGAATGCCGAATCCGAAGCTATTAAACTGATTGAAACACGCCTTTCCTTTTTTATTATTTTCGTAATAACTCAGATTTGAAACATAATTAGACCTTAATTTTTGCAATTTATATTTTCCTTCCCATAAGGATAATTTATGCTAAACAACGTTGAATTGGAATCAGTAGTTCTTGAGAAGAAGATTTTTTAAAATGCACCCCCCTTTTTTTACAGTTTCAAGGTTTTCTCCGCTTTGAATACAGATCTGACTTTTATTTCTGCAATTTATATTCGCCCTCCCATAAGGATGCTTTGTGCCAAATTTGGTTGAAATTGGATAAGCGGTTTTAGAGAAGAAGTTCAAAAAGTAAAAAGTTTACAGACGGACAGACAGACGGACGGACAGACGGACGGACGGACGGACGGACGGACGACGGACAAAAAGTGATCAGAATAGCTCACTTGAGCTTTCAGCTCAGGTGAGCTAAAAAGTATCGACCAAAGCTGATTTTCGAACTTGACCAAGGTAATAGTAGTATAAACATTTGGTATAAATTTAATGAAAATCCGTCAAAATTTGTAGGCATGAAAGCGCTTACAAAAAAGTGTGACGGACGGACGCACGGACCCACGGACGCACGGACACACGGACGGAGGGACGCCCGGCATTTCTATGTCCCCGCTCCGCGTTGCAGCGGGGGACAAAAATTGATATGCAACTCATAAGAAAGATGATTCATAACGGAATGTGAGATAAGTACATGAGTGTATTACCGGGTACTAAAGTTTACACAATCATGCTTTGATTAATGATTATCATAAATTTTAAATTAAATTAATATAATTCATAAAAAGTATATTTACCTGTACGCTGGCTACCGAGATGTCTGCGGTGGTGGAGTTGGGGTTGGACAGGTACTCCAGGGAGATGTTCTGTAGGGAGATATAGACCAGCTCCTCGGGGGTGTGGTTCACCAGGGACACGCCCAGACCTCCCTTCAGGCTCATACAGATCTACAATACACACAAAAATATTGATGTAATATGGATGTATATGTAGCATGTATTTATCATCTCCTGTGAGACTTTGAGTGTGAAATCATCATGAATATTTCGTGCAGTCCGTGATTTTTCTTAGGTCGATCTGTTTATATACATGTATCTGTATACATGTAGCCTTTAATACAGTCAGTAAAGTTTTAGTTTACTTTTAAGAAAAACATTCAAAACCACTCCAGTTTAATTTGGAATTTTATGACAAATATTTTGGGATGCAATACATATACCGTATATAAAACCCAAATTGACAAAATTGCAAATGTCCAAGGACTTTTTTGACAGCTCTCGTAAGTAAACATGACATATATTTATGTTAAGCTTCATTGTACTAAAACATGTTATACACCTAGTACATGTAAACTTGAGGGTAAACAAGATTAAATCTTGAGATTCATGTCGCTTTCATAATAATTGCTTCTTAAAATTAATTAAATTATTATTTTTCATTGGTAACTACATGTACAAAAAGAGGATAAATGGTATCATTTGAATGAAAATAAAATAAAAGATATCATCATAGCTAGCATAAATAGAACAGAGTGTGTGAACAGTTCACCTCTAGGTAGGACTTGTTGTCGACCTGTTTGGGCTCGGTCTCCGACCCCTGATCCTCACACACCACCCAGCCCTGGTAGTTCCTGGTCGCCTCTGCCACTGACTGTAAACAAAGGACAGCTAATATGAAACACTAAATAAAAGAGTCTACACCTCAGCTACTGACTGCAAACAGACAAAGAACAGCTAATATAAAATACTAATTAAAAGAGAGAGTATACATCTCAGCTAATGACTGCAAACAGAGAAAAACAGCTCTAAGCAACCTAAAGACAGAGTCATCACCTGACAGTCAATAATTACAAAGATAGTTACACAGATCTAAAAGAACTTTAAACAAATAGAGTCTAAAGTCACATGTTTCAGTTACAGGTATGCCATGGGCAACATCATTGTAAAACTTCACATTCAATTCAATATCGAGATATGATTCTTGAGATTTCCGAGTCTCTTTTAAACACCTGGCCGACCCTGACTCACCCCTTGGGAGACGTCGGTGATTTGCAGGACTCTGATTGGTCCATCCATCACCGTCCGGACCGCCAGACATCCTGACCCTGGGAGCAGCCTCTCTCTGTCAATCCTCATGTGGGCGGGGACAGAGCGCCCCGCAGGGGGACCGGGACCAACCACTGCTACAGCTGTGTCCCTCAGGCACTCTGCCCCACCCAGGGTCTGCACGCACATAGCACCATCAGCACAGCAAAGTCTGCCATCCTACAGAAGGGAAATAATTAGCACAACAGCATGCAAAAAATCATCAGTACGCGGGTAGGTTAAGGCAACTGCGAGTTTAATGACCGTCAAAATTATGATCAATTTAAAAAATGTTTATTTTTATGAAAACAGCGCGGGATATTAATACCAAGTGAAAGAGTTCACCAAGATATTATTTTTCTACTTTGGAATCGACTCAATCTTTGAAGCTGCCGTGCCATGGTATCACGTGACAGTTAAAAATAGATCACTTTTTTACCTTAACACAAAATCAAAAAGTGTAACACTACCCCGAAGTTCATTTGTATGTTTGCTACAATAATTCGATTGGCAATTAGTTCATGTTTATTAGTATTACTGCTAGAATCCTATTGTACATCACATAAAATAAATATTGTAAATATTTATCGGAAACTCTCTCAACTTCTAAAATTTCATTGAAAATACTACGTATTTTTCGTTTAAAACAACAAAGCACACGATTCTAGCAGCACTTTTCAGGTAGTTTAGGTCATATACCGTTGATATTTACCAAAGTCATCTTTCCTAATATCCGGGGTAGTGTTACACTTTTGCCATTTTTTGTACACACTGACAGAGGAAAGGCTGGTCAAGCCATATAAATGTCGATCCGCTTACCTTATAACACTCGCTGATTAAACAAAATATCCATGCCTGTATTATCCTGATTATATTCTAACTGACACTCATCTAAATCTTAGGTATCTGTATTAAATAAGTCTTATTTCGGCATTGTTTACACTGCATTCCGATAATTTGTCTTCCGACATGATCTTCTCTTTTAAACATGCTTGTGACGTCATCAATGATAATTATATGTAATAAAGAGAAATCGAAGATATTTTCAGTTAGAAGAGTTTCTAGTGATATTTTATGTCTGTAATTTTTATAATGTAAACCAGAGATAAAGTTAAAATCGACATGTTTCTGAGTAAAATATGACATCATGCTGCTTATTGTGACGTCATATCGATCAGAGGAATTTGATCGCTGTGAGTTGCCTTATCATACCCGCGTAATGATTGATTTAAAAATCCATGACTTTATAACTATACAAAGTACATGTATCTAGTCCACATGCAAGGCAAATTAATCACGAAATCATGTTAAATATCTCAATTTTTATCATAATGATTCTGCTTTTAAAACATATTCTGCTCTTAAGACAAACCTTGTTGATTTACTTTAAACCATAGAATCATTATATTCATTTGTTTTTCTGTCAATCATTCAACATTTAACTAAATAATTTCAAGCCTTAGAATGAATTCTTACTTTTCTTCTAAAACAAGATCAAAATGTAGCAGCTGCTATAAAATTATATCAAGACAACTAAGTTTCTAAAGAAAATCTTTAAATAATTATGCTTCTTCTCATTGCAACTAAATATAATCAAGATATAATATATCAAACAGCATAAGAACCTCTGAGAACTTCCACGTCTGTGTAGCCTTCCTTCTCTCATCCCTTTTCCTGAGGGTGAGGGGGACAATTCTCCCAGGGCGAGGGGCAATGTCATCGATGTCCAGCACCATGCTCTTCCCCGTGGTGTTGGAGGACCGGACGTGGGGGTCCCGGGGGGAAATGGAGCCCTCGTGTTCCAGCATACCCCCACTGGTCATCCTCCACAGCTGATTACGATTACCGATCTCCTACAACCAAATAAAACATTCATTTGTTCAAATTCTCCAGATCTCAAAAACAAGTAAAATCAATTCCTTCTTCACCTTCAATCCTTACCATTATCAACAAAATAACTTTTAATTTCTTTATTTGAATTTCATTCAAAACAGTTTAACTTTGACAAATATTGATAGGCTGAATAGCTTTCTTCATTTGTTTTTGGTTACTAAAAGGATGTCGTAAACAGCATTACAGTGTTACAATGCGCACATAATTAATTCTAGCTTACAGCAAAGTTTCATTATCACTTAAAATAAAATTATCTTTATGAATACCTATCAAATAATATGAATTATGTTTCTTATAAATAAATAAACTTCATGAAACCACATATTTCATTATCTAAGCTTGTTTTAAATAAATGCATATTATTACTTTATATATACTAGATACTAAAGAAATGTTTATATGCATCATGTTAACAGAAACCGGGGATAAGCACCGGCTCTATGTGCCTTCTTGGCATGGTGAAGGATTTAACATTTAACTTTAACAAGTTAACAGTGGCTGACCTTTTTACAGAACTTGATGTACTGGTCCTGTACCACCTCCATAACTAGTTCCCTGTGGTCACTGCCTTCTGAGGAGGGACTCCTACACACAGAAACATGGAATAAAACAAATCAGTAGATGTCCCAATGAGACTTAGTCTAGTGGGTAAACTAACTAGCCTCAAGGGTAACCCTGCCCTGTATGTTATATCTTCTAAGCACACACATGTACAAGTTGCAGTGCTAGTCTATATCATCTTTCTTTTGACCCTATTGTTGTGACCAAAAAGGTCAAGAGTCATACATATACCATATTTTGTCATTATAGATAACCATTTTAAATGTGATTCGAATCTATCCCTCGTATATACATACAACATTTTAATGTAAAATGAATTGCAGTAGTACAAAGATTATTAGCTGGCTACAACGCAAGAAAGATGGCTTTTTAACACCAAACACCTGATAACCCCCACTCCCCCCAAAAGATTGGAACCAACCTTCCAAATGTTGCTGAAGCTCTAAGGTAGATGAAGTTAGGGTAACAGAGTTGCTTCCCCTCCTCCAGTTTGTCCATTGTGTAGGTGGCGCTGGTTCCCCCTTTAACTCTCAGGGTTATGGAGGGACCCAACATCGGCTCATCCCAGGCGTAGGGCACTGTGTCAGGTCAAAAAGATTACATGCTCAATGACGTGTAAAAAAAAATTGTTTGCTTGAATACAAGTATCAGGTTGTACTGAAAACAAGAATGACTGGATCATGTGGGAGCATTAATTAAATAGTGGGGGATTTAAATTTTCCTTACTGATAATATAAATCAAAACCTGAAATCAAATTTTGAGGTATTTATTTTTACAAATCTCCAAACATTTTAATTGCACCAAAAAATTACTTAATAAATTTGTAATTTGGCTTTTTTTTCATAAAACGAATCTTCAACATTTTCAAATGAATTATCATTTATCAATAAATTAAAAATCAATTATTTCAATAACGAGATTTACACTGAGTGTGAGGCTGGACGAAGGCTTTCAGTTTCTGTTCATTTGTCTCACTCTGGAAGTACTCGACAGGAACCTAGCACAAAAACAAAAACATACAACTTATATCTCCTGATGTGATGACTTGTACAAATGACAAGGTACAGTACGAATCAATTATGGCCCCCTAAAAGTGTTTCTGATGTTAGATTGTTTTATCATTTTGTAGATCTGAAGAAAAACTTAGTGGGTATTTGCAACCATTAGCAGTATATACATGTACATGAAAACAGATTTTCCAAAAAAAATCATAATTATTATGAGACAAAAGAGTTTATTTTTCTTCCTTGACATAAAAAGTCCTGATTAGATTTCACAAAACTTATTAATAAGAAAATAAAAAAAATATTTAGATATTCATTTCAATGGACAACTTTTGACCCCTGTAACATATAATAGTTCTTTAAATAGCCAAAGTGTCAATTCGGGTGCTCAGCTGGATAAATTTGAATGTTAATGAAATCTCAGTTGACAACAACTGTACACACCTCGGCCAGATTGTCGATGCGGAAAGGAGGGGGGACCTCGCCTGCATCCCCAAACACAATAAAATAGGTCGGTCCCTCCATCACGACCTCCACCTTCAGTAGATGGCTCTCACTCTTGTCGTCTCTACACACAGAAACAGATAACACTATATATATCAGAGACTGTACGTCTAGGTATACTATGTAAAGGTATTGAAATTACTTTTTGACCCCAAAAAATCTTTTACAATAATTATTTCAGTCAATTAAATCAGTCTAAATTGTGGATAGTAAACTTTCTAAAGGTTCATCAGAAAAAAATGCTGGCTGCGATTGTTCTCTTTGCATGATGAACAAAGCCTTAAATTGTTTCATAACTCCTTGGTCAGGTGTATGGTACACATAAAATTCACTAAAATTGAGGCTTAACAAAATAATATAAACAAGAGGCCCATGGGCCACATCGCTCACCTGAGGAACAATAGGTATGATAAAATCAGCTCAATGGAGTCATAATACAAACTATCTGGACAATATACAATAATTCATGTAAATCCTGTATAAATAAAATCCATTTTCCCCTGGATATTCTTATGTTTATAATCATTAGTCCCTTTTCTAACAGGATGATTTTATAGTCATATCATGTGTCGAGTAATGCAGTTCTCAAAAAGATCCCTAACAATAGTTTATATATGGGATATAAACGTACAGTAAACTCTCAACCTTCTCGTGAGGCCAAAGAATTGTCCTGGGGCCAAAGTCTTAACAATTATAAAGAATCATCTGGCTGATTAGTTTCTGAGAAGATTTTTAAAGATTTACCCTATAAATTCCTTTGTTAAACTTTGACCCCCCCCCCCCCATTGTGGCCCCACCCTACCCCTGGGGATCATTATTTTCACAACTTTGAATCTACACTACCTGAGGATGCTTTCACACAAGTTCCAGCTTTCCTGGCTGATTAGTTTCTGAGAAGAAGATTTTTAAAGATGACTCTGTTTATTCCTATGTAAAACATCGACCTCCCATTGTGGCCCAAACCTACCCCCAGGGGTCATGCTTTTCACAAATTTGAATCTACACTAACCGAGGATGCTTCCACACAAGTTTTAGCTTTCCTGGCTAATTAGTTACTGAGAAGAAGATTTTTAAAGATTTACTGTATATAATCATATGTTTAACTTCAATCCCCCATTGTGGCCCCAACCTACCCCCAGGGGTCATGATTTTCACAACTTTGAATCTTCACTACCTGAGGATGCTGCCACACAAGTTCCAGCTTTGCCTTCGAATTAGTTACTGAGAAGAAGATTTTTAAAGATTTACTGTATATATTCCTATGTTAAACTTCGATCCCCCATTGTGGCCCAACCCTACCCCCGGGGGTCATGATTTTTACAACTTTGAATTTACACTACCTGAGGATGTATCCACACAAGTGTCAGCTTTCCTGGCTGATTAGTTTCTGAGAAGAAGATTTTTAAAGATTAACTGTGTATATTCCTATGTAAAACGTCGATCTCCCATTGTGGCCCAAACCTACCCCCGGGGGTCATGATTTTCACAAATTTGAATCTTCACTACATAAGGATGCATCCACACAAGTGTCAGCTTTCCTGGCCAATTAGTTTCTGAGAAGAAGATTTTTAAAGATTTACTTTTTATATTCATATGTTAAACTTCGACCCTCCATTGTGGCCCCACCCTATCCCCAGGGGTCATGATTTTCACATCTTTGAATCTACACTACCTGAGGATGCTTCCACACAAGTTTCAGCTTTCCTGGCCGATTAATTTCTGAGAAGAGGATTTCTAAAGATTTACTCTATATATTCATTTGTTAAACTTCGACCCCCCATTGTGGCCCCATTCTCAGGTGAGATAAAAAGGTTAAGTTTACAATTCAATAAGTTGGTTTCTGGAAGAACAGATTTTGAAAATTTTCGTAATAAATATTGACAATTTTTTTACTTTTTAAAGCGCTAAGCATAGCTCAGCCCTTTATTGTCGTTAGACTTCAACTTCCGGTGCATCGAATAACCGCCCCCTCTAAGCAAAAGTATACATCATTTAAACTGGTTAGGGAACCAGTTTCAGGGGTTTATGCACATAACTGCACGGGCTATTGTGAATCTAATTTACGGGTTATTGTGAAATTAATGTACGGGGCTTACATACATCATTGCAGGGACTGTCATGCAGTGATGAGGAAATATAGTGCGTATACAGAAGCTGAAATGCTATATACATATATCTGTTATATACATACAGAAGCTGGGTTAGCGCTTTTCAGTACTATCAGTACTTTGATTTAATCTTTAGCTTTAAGATCTGTGTACAAACATAAAATTGTTAGCAGATCTCTGTATCTTGCTTATATTTCGAAGCAAACACTCAAAAATGGTTAGTAAATAGAAATTGTTAACAATTAAACACAAGAAACATGCACTACATGTATAACAAATAAAGAACACAATTTATTTTTTCGAAATGAATCATATATATACATGTATATACCTACATATTTCCGTAAGCGATATCAAACTCTATTTAAACTGAATCAAGTAGAGAAAATGCCGAGCATCTCAACAAAAACCTATTGCATTAATCTACCATTACGCAAAAAATAATGCCGAATTACCGATAGAATGAATTGTATTTCAGTACTCCTACATCAGATTTTGCTTAATTTGCGCAGGTAAACAGTTAACGTAACTGTTTGATTTACCGAAGTCTCTGTTTGATTTGATACGTAAAAATCACGAAATACAGACGACAGTTTCCAGGTTACAAAGCATAAATAATGAAAACGAAACGAAAATCAGAACAAGCTAACATCAACGTCATGTGTGAAAACTGTCAACGCTTTGAAATATTTAGCCTCAATTTACTTCACAAAATCGGCACCAATATATTTTCCATGTTTCAAAAATTTCCCTTCATACGCGAACTGTTGCACAACAAGCAAATTCATCATAGTCAGATCGACCCTTTTTCGTATAATGTCATGGCTGCTTTAAACAAAGAACCTCGTTTTAGAAGTATGGAATACGAGTCTTGGTAAAATGGGTAAGCAAAACCGGGCCGTGGCAAAATAAAAGCCGGGGCAGATCGGCAATCGTCAATTCTAAATACGCATTATTTTGCAGCAATATTTACAGCAAATACAAATATACTGGTCCATCAAATATCCTAAAATTTTAATGAGATTGGCAGATTAATAACTGCTTATCTTTTGTTTTGCCCAGGCCAAGTCTTGTCTACCCATTTTACCGGATGCCGAATCCGAGGCTATTAAACTGATTGAAACACGCCTTTCCTTTATTATTATTTTCGTAATAACTCAGATTTGAAACAGAATTAGACCTTAATTTTTGCAATTTATATTTTCCTTCCCATAAGGATAATTTATGCTAAACTACGTTGAATTGGAATCAGTAGTTCTTGAGAAGAAGATTTTTAAAAATGCACCCCCCTTTTTCTACAGTTTCAAGGTTTTCTCCGCTTTGAATACAGATCGGACTTTTATTTCTGCAATTTATATTCGCCCTCCCATAAGGATGCTTTGTGCCAAATTTGGTTGAAATTGGATAAGCGGTTTTAGAGAAGAAGTTCAAAATGTAAAAAGTTTACAGACGGACAGACAGACGGACGGACGGACAGACAGACGGACAGACGGACGGACAGACGGACGACGGACAAAAAGTGATCAGAATAGCTCACTTGAGCTTTCAGCTCAGGTGAGCTAATAATTCCACAGCATCTGATGTCAGAGATAATGTGAACTTTTTATCAACATTCATGCAAACACAATTATTTCATGATTTTCCCTGACCAATTTTTAACCTCTTTTGTAGCAGCCAATTTTCACAAGTAACCCTTTTTCATAAAAGGCCAAGACATATTAAAAAGACAAAGAAATAATCTCATATATGACATTAGGATTTAAAATTCCAAAACCCCTCTGAATTTTATCTCATTCTGTAAACGATATGATAAATTAATACAATTTGAATGCATGTTCTTCTGCAAACAACTTTTTCATTGGGAGAAGCGTTCATCAACCAATTTGTTTAATAAACGAATTCAATACTTAGATAGCTCAAATACCTGATGTTGATGTGGAATGAATCGGTTTTGTCAATTCGGAATCCTCCTGACCAGGAACACTTTTTAACGTCCAATAGATTCACACATAACAACTGATCATAGTCAAGTCTTGGCCAATGGAATGGAAGCTTACATTGAGGAGGTGCAATCAAATGAGTGTCGAACTTGATATCCTGCAAAAAATATCCATTGGCATCCCATTAAAAAAACACAAACAAGATCAAATGTATGTAATGCTACACAAGATTGAAGCTAGCAGTATTGTAGTTGTGTCTTGATCTCCAACATTATCATTGTGTCACAGTAAAATTTTCAATGTCATTGATTGAGAACCCTGATTCAATTTAACAGCAATCATAGAAGGAAAACAACTTACAGCATAATGAATCTCTTAACAAAAGCATAAAATGGATCATGATTTATGAAACATAAAATGGACCATGGTTTATAAACTTGAAGCAAAAATGGATAATGATTCATTTCATGAGGCATAAAATGGACCATTGTATATGAAGCATAACATTGAACATGCATGGTTTACAAAGCATAAAATGGATCATAGTTTATAAAGCATAAAATGGATCATGATTTATGAAGCATTAAATGGATCATGATTTAAGAAGCATAAAATGGATCATGATATTTGAAGCATAAAATGGTTCATGATATTTGAAGCATAAAATAGATCATGATTTAAGAAGCATAAAATGGATAATAGTGTATGAAGCATAAAATGGATCATGGTTTATAAAGTGTAACATGGACCATGGTTTATCAAAACATGGTGTTAATGGTGAACAATTGAACCTTTACCTCAGACATTGCTATATGTCTCTGAGCGATGGCCAGTCTGTGACTTGATTGGTTGTCTATCTCATACAGGGGGGCAAAGGTCACAATGTTGGTGTCTGCATACAGGCCCTTCCCTTGATGGACCCCAATACCAATGTTGTACACCCTGTGGTTGTAATCAACATGATTTGACTAATCACAAGGTCAACAAGTTTAACAGTAAATTAACCATACAATAAGTTAGAGTAAGACTTAGTCTTGAATCCTTAGATACTTAATTGAATGAACAGCAATTTTATAAAACGATTTATATTAATGTTGCATCATCATAAGATTATTTGTTTTATAACTAACTTAAAGATGCTTAGATGTCCAGCTAATAATTGTACATGTTCATGCATTTCAATCTAACAGAGTCACAGAAATAAAATTCCATGTCGATAAATTACAAAGAATCTATGCAAGGGGCGAAGAAAAAAGCAAGCCAAATTTATTATCAGCATAATAATAAAATTAAAGGGGAAAATATACCCCCCCCCCCCCGAAAAAAAAAAATAAATAAAAAAATTTGAAAAAAAAAACCATGAAACAACTATAAGGGAAAGAAAACAAATTTTTAAATCTAAAAAGAAGCATCCCTTGTTAGGATTCCATTCAGGTCCACCCCAGGAAACAAAGCCACAATGCATCCACTCCTTCACCCAGACAAAGGAAAAAGCCACAATCACCCTCGCTAGGAAACCACCCACCCCCAGAACTTACGTCGCGTGGGGAATAGAAATGGCCAATGACAGCTTAGCCTGACTTTGCAGTTGTACTAACCAGTCGGGCCGGTTCCCAGTCTTAGGAACCACATTCAGCCGCCTCATGCCGGTACCACTCTCCAATGAGAACCTCTTACACCTGTGTAACAGAAAGCATAGAATCTTACGATTACTAAGTAAACAGTTACTGTATCACGGAAAAATGGAATCTTACTGTAACAATTACTAAGTCAACTGTAACTTCAAAAGCTCTTGCTAGATATACTTATAACAATTTAACTTAAATTTTTTTTTTTTTTTTTTTTTTTTTTTTTTACAAAACTGGCCACGCAGTCACGGATTTTCTTCATACTTGGCAATTTGATAGACTTTGGTGAGTAAAAAAGCCAAACACCATTTGTTTGTTGCTATGTGGTCCCGTTGCCATGGTAACTGAGGGTAAAGATGTAAAAATGGCATTTTAATGCTTATTTGAGAACATATTGTGAGTAATGTGCAGAACTTGGGGTTTCGAGGATAGAATATATTATTAAAAATAGTTGTCATTTTTCAAAAGAAAGAAAAAAATTCATGGAGAAACTCATATTTTTAGAGTGTTTCCATGGTTACTAAACAGAAATTTTCAAATCTGTTTTCTTCATCTAATTTGAAAAAAAAGTGCAAATCTTGGATTTTTTGGTAAACACTATTATGATTGTGCAATTAAAAATTTAAATATGAAAATTGAGAACCGTTGCTATGGTAACAAGCTTAAAAATAAGGAAAATTATAATATTTTTAGGCGTATTTAAATGGATATTATTCACTTATAATAAATAAATATATATAAAATCAAATGGTGAGAAAAAATAAAGTATGGCCTTAACTTTAATGACATTTGAAAAAAATCTGAAATTTTCTAAAAATAACTGCCATTGCTATGGACTTTTCAAAAAGTAAGAATTTCTGTGTGTTTTTTCCGCAACTTAATTTTCCATAGCAACAACACTTCTCTGTTGCATAACAAAGGTTTTTGTGGTGTATAATGAAAATTTAGATATATTTTTACAAGTTCCAGCTAAAACAATTGCAATTAAATTCTAAAATCAGGATTGAAAGCATATCAAAATAATATTCAATTTCTCAGTTTTTCCTAATTTTAAATTTTGCCATAGCAACAGATGTCAATTTTCATGATAAAATATATATTGCATAGACATTAATATGGATGTAAAAATTTAACAGTTTCCCATTTGGGCTTATTAAAAAACCGCAGAAAACTGATTTCAAAAATTTGTAACGGTTTCCATGGTAACATTTTAAAAGTATTGGCTTCTCCATCAATTTTCTTATATAATTAAATAAATGAAAATAGGACAAAGGCTGTTTTATGTCTGTGATAGTTTACATTAGTGGGCAAAACCTTCTAACATGGCTTCAATGTAGGTAAGTTTTGCTATTTTCCCATCTTTAGCCTCGATTACCATGGCAACAATTACCCCCAGCAACCAACTTTTAGTGGTTTTTTGCGTTTTACACCTAGGTGTGTCCATGTATGAAATATAAGGAAAATTGGTGACTATGCATGGCCAGACCCTTTTATAAATCATCGATTCTTACATAGAATTGATCTTAAATGCAAAAAACTTCTAACACAATTGAAGTTTATGTAAATAATTAATTCAGAAATTTCCGTCAGTTAATCAAGTTAGCTAATGTTTTGCTCTCCGTGTATCTCCATGTGATAATGCAGTACACAATCTTACCAAACTGGAACAGCGTCCGGTCCTTTTACAGACTTTCCTACCCTCATTGTGCATCTGCAGAGATCAAAGACACACATATGTATACATTCATTTGTCATTATTTTACAGCACTATATTACTTCTGTCACATTGTTTTAAATAACAGTGTAACCTGCGGAAGCTGATATCTCTGTAAAAGACAAATCTAACATAAATTTTCAATAAATAATATGACAAGATTGATAAATCTGACATTCTTTGAATCAAAACTGATTTCTGATAGATATCAAGGATATCTACAATCTGACTCTCTGAACAAAGGGACATCTGACAGATATTTAAGATATTGACTATTTTAATATCATACTTACAGGTCGGGGAGGTCTTTCTCAGCATAAGAGAAGAGTAGCGGGGTGACAGATCGTGCAAGTTCGTGCTCCTCGAACTGACCGGCGGCGTCCTGCTGACAGTAGTCCTGTCTGAACACCAGGGGGAGCCCCGACTTGTTCACCAACCAGTATGGGGCTGTCACGTGGATCTGGACATACAGGGCAAAGAATGTATGCAGGGTGAATGTTTAAGAAATCAAATTATTTTTTAAAAATACAATCATTTTCTATTATAGAGGCTGCGGCCGGATCTTAAAAAAGGATCAAAGCAGATGATGTGCATGTATGTTCAAGAAGAAGAAATCCTCATTAACTTTAACTGTTTTGGTCTACTGCAAAACAACTTTCTTTAACAATTGGTAGTAATAAAATTATTCACAGTGAAATAAATATAAAGTCTATGTTTAACAATTCAAGTATGAACCTAGTTGCAAAATTTTCTTTCATGTGAATAAAAGTTGCTTTAAGTCTCAGAAAAGTTCTGCATTAGAATGACTGTCCCAAACAAAAACCCAAGCTTAAATATCATCTAAATTATTCTACTTTCAGTTTTGAAACTAAAACTAACCGACACGGATCCCCCCTTCCTGGAGATGATCTTGATGAGTAGCTCCAACAGCCTGCCCTTGGTGTCGTACAGCCGGATCTTGACCTTGTGGTAGTGTGGCCCGGTGGTGACTGGGGGAACCACCAGCTCCTTACAGGTGGGGAAGTTCTCCAGGTTCAGACCCAGCTCCAGGGGCTGCTGGGGGTCAGCCTTTAACACACAGAAACAAAGAAAGTCACAGGGGCCCCAATCTCTTTGTCATGGTACATGTATTGCCCAATGAATACTGGAAATTCTAGCACAAAACACACTCAATGTTTGTATTAAAAGGGATAATATTGAAGAAAATAAAATTCAGCACTCTTACACAGACTTATACAGATAAATAAGCTTCAAGAAAATACAATATTAAGTTGAATTTTTTTAACACTTTATAGACTAGGAGAAAGCATCAATGAGTCATCTTTAAGACTAATAAAAATTCCATACTACATGTAATTTGCTGAAACTAGTCACCACTGCTACATGTAAATCCTGATCAGAGGCTTCAAATACAATTAAGCCCCTAACATCCTCATAAAAAAAATAACTCAACATTTTAATACAAGGAAAATAAGCATGAACAGACAGGGTATACTGACAGCGTGTAGGTAAGCCTTGTCCTTGGCCTTCACGGTCCCACTGATGGCAGTGTCCTTAATGTAGTACCTCAGTTCTACGGGCAGAAGGTTACGGATGATCACCGGGGGTCGTATCGACAGCGTGTGACCCGGCAGGATCAGACTCGAGTCCTCGGTCAGAAGCTGTTCTGGATAGTTCTCCCGCTTGACCGACACACAGAACCTTTAAAGAGAAAATGCATTAAGTAAACATACTAAGCTGCTTTTGTTAAAATTTATCAATACTATGCTAGGATTGATTTCCAAATTAAACGCAACATTAATTTTTTTTTTTTTTTGACTGTTGTGACTAAAAGAAAAATTGACAGAATTTTTGTGCTCACATTTTTTTCTCAGAATTTGATGCAAGACCACAGAATCATGGAATTAAATAGGAGAAAAAAAAAGTCAATTTTCATTGGTGAATTAATGAACAAGAGAATCTGTGGGAAAAGAAACCTCAATGCTTTCTGCTTGCCTACCTGTAACTTCCAGAGCCATCTGGTGAATCACACTTCATGATCTTCTCTCTTACTTCTCCAGTCAACCCTACATTCTGCCAGTGTATTGTTTCATTACAGTACTTAACAGGCCAATCAGAGGGCCTGATATAAAGCATGGAAGACACATATGGAAGTGGGAGAGGCAGGCTTTCATTGGCTGGAATTTCCATAATGTTGAATTTTCCTTAAAAAGAATCATAATAAGTTTATCACTATGGCTACCATGATTGCATCAAAAGCATTTCATCATAGGGAAAGAATACTTTTGAAATATAAATTTGGAAGAAAATTGTTAATTCCTGCAGCACTTATTATCAATTGAAAATTCTTTTACCCTCCAAGCCCAAGTCGGTGGCCATCTTGAGATCGATGCCCGAGTCGAGCTCATTGCGGACAATGAGGGCAGACCGGACTGTGATAAGCTTACGAGCCTTCCCCTCCTGCTTCACATCAAACACCACCCGGGCTGGCTTCTGCAGGGATGGGTCATGTTTAGAGCTGTAGGTAAGCTGAAGAATCAAAGGTATTGATACCAGTATTGGAAGCAAAATTGTTAACCTTTAAGACGTATGGTTAAGAAGAGCATGAGACAGGTTTCAAATTGACATTTCATTTCAAAACCACATGACATTAGATATACTAATAATGTTCCACTTAAAATCAGTTTACTTAATTAGTTACATCATAACTTGACCAAATCATTTCCCATTAAACCTTTAGACTGTACTATGTTTGGTTCGGTACTTACCCCCATGAGACCTTTGGCCTGTGTGACGTCCAGTTCAGTGTGATGACTGGTTCAGTACTTACCCTAATGAGACTATTGGCCTGTGTAAAGTCCGGTACAGTGTGATGTCTGGTTCAGTACTTACCCCCATGAGACCTTTGGCCTGTGTGACGTCTGGTTGGGCGTGCCTGAAGTACACGCCCACGCGATCCACCGTCACATTGCTCAGCTTCATCCACCCATCCACCTTCACCACCAGCTGGTTAGTGCTCAGTTCATGGGTTTTCTGCAAGCATGTAAAATATGACTTACAAAGTTACTATAATAAACAGTTACTGTAACTATATGTACCGTATTTTTCCGACGATTAGTCGGTATTTTTTTCCTCTGAAGCAGAGCACCCGACTTATCGTCTTGTTCGACTTGTCGTAGGCTCGTAGTCAGAAAATTTTTAAAAATAGCATTAAAAATCTTGGTTTTAATCATCTTGAGTTGGCTGTGTGATTGAAAATTACGTTGTTGAATTCACTGTTTATCTTTAATAATTATCATTTTCACTCATCTGTCAACACTTAAATACATAATAATAACAACAGTTATTAAAAAATGTTACATTGTCTTTAATCAATTAAAAGTTTTACCGTTTCGTTTTTATAAACACATCGTCACATGGTTCTATGTATCACTAGTAGGAAGATAACATTGCGCAGTAAAGTTGAAACCAAGTTTGAATGGAAGAAAATATTGCAGTAGGTCCGGGGGATGTTTTTTTAAATTTAATTATTTTATTTGTAAAGAGTTGTTAGTGGAAAGTATAAATCAGAAATATTTAATGGTCAAATTCAATCTTAAAAAACGTAATCGGCAATTATCAATACTATTGTTTATACAATAGGCTGACACCGGTTGTGTTAATTATCTTGCCATAAGGCTGAGATCTTTACGGCAATTTCACTCCCTGTGTATATAAAGAGTACCGTTATAAGAGTGATTATTGTTCATTGATTAATTATTGTCCAATTGTTAGCTAATTTTTTTGGGAAACGTATGTATGTCGTATATCGTCATTATCAAGTCGTACAAATGATCGATCTATTTCTAACAGTGTCTATGTAAAACAATAGCGTGTAACTGCATTACTGGATACAAAGTAAACAAGTTTCATCAAATCATAGTAATTGCTAAGCTTTCTGCACTTGAGATCCCCCTTTGAAGTCCGACACGAGACAGGTGCATGCCTATGACACCGGAAATTGTTAAACAAACATTGACCACGCGCCGAGTCAACAGGTGGCTGGTTACGTAATGGCGAATACACTGGCGATAGTCAGAGTGGATACTTATTTTAATGCTTGGGAATAAAATATTTCTGACAAAGTAAGTTAAGTTTTGCATAACACGCAATATCAGGAATTGTTTAAAATGCAAGCGACTTTGTAGAAGTTGCCGGTATTTGAAAATTTGATGCATAAGTATAAAGCGTAATTGTTTAAATGTTAATCATTAATAATAATTGGTAGCAATATCGGTGACATCGTGGCATCATACACTGATAATGTTACTGCAGTTTTATAGGCCATTTTGAAGTGATAAGATCGACGTATGGTCTGAGATCGACGTATCATAGGATTTTGTTAAAATTTTGGCTAAAAATGGGCAATTCGACGAGTCGTCCGCATCGACGAGTCGTCGGGAAAATACGGTAACACAAGACAAAGTTTTTTTCCTGCAAAAATCTGAAATTGTTTTACAACATGCCATTTCTAAAATTTATATCTTTTTGTAACAGTCGTATTCTTGTCTTTTTTTAACAAAAGAAATCATTTTACGCTGTGCAGTCTTTACAAAAGAAATAGTTTTACATTGTGTTATTTTACATTCAATTTAAAAATTCTTTTACCTCGTGCCGGTTTTTCTCCTTGTTGTGGAAGAAGAACGGCATCTTCTCACCCGACTCCACCTTCTTCCACTCTGCTGCCTGGATGTAATGATCATCCTTCTGAGACTTCCTTCTCCCAGATCTGTAAAAGATTAAAAATTCTATGTGAAATGGTTAAAGTTTGTTTGCTGTATTATTAAGAATAAATGGCCTAATGGCAGTTTAAATTACTTGACAGAAATGCATTTTATTCAAACCTTTTCTTCTTTGTTTTTACTGTTAAACTTTTAAATAGTAAAAATGTGTTTGATATGTACTACAAAACTGTGAAATCATATTGAGCATGTCTTATCCGAGCATTATACAAGAAATTTCTCTAAATGTACATATATTACATACAAATTAACAGTAACCAGCCCGCCACCTGATTGGTTGCTTTGACTTACCTTGGTGTGGTGGTTACCGTGGTGAACCACAAAGTACAGCCAGTCTCATTGGACAGCACAAAGGGAACAAATGGGACCCGTCGCCTCTGACAACTTACGGTGGTGCGACTTAATGGGTGGGCAAGGTTCTGAGAATTCGCTGGGCTAAGAAACCGAATGAAATATTTTCAGAATACAATACAAACTAATCTTGCTTTTCGTCCATTAAAACAAATAGATGAGGAATATTTACATGTTATGAACTAAAAGGTAATACAAATTGACCTTGAATCTGTTCATTAACATTTATTATGATCTTTTCTGCAATACACTTGACATTTTGGTTAATTACAAAAGTCAGAGGAAAACTACAAAACTTTACACTGTCAGAAAAATGAAACACAGTTGCCAAGTCTTTATTAATTTCCTCAATTGAACCTAGTACAATGTATTCTCTAAGCAATCAATATATTCATGTACACAGAAACAACATTTCATTCCTTCAATTATCTCCAGAAATAGGCTGTTAGCCCCAAAAAATAAATGTATTCATTCTCTGGCCAAAAAGTTCCAAAATAAAATGAGGCAGGCGGGTATTATATTTGATTAAAATTATTCTTATATCAATTTGAAAATAACTTTAACTTTAAACTGAAAATTGAGTTATTCCCCTTTCGATAGAATTAGTCAATGCGACAGCGTTTAAAAAAAAAAAACGACTGAAGCTCGTTAAACTTTTTTGACCTAATGTGGCAGTGCCTGACATCCAATACATTTAATATTACTTGTTGGCCTACGACCGTTGACTTACACGCCCTGCCTGTAGTAGTCCTCGGACCAGGTCATCTTGGTCTGGTTGTAAAGCTCCAGCAGGGTACTGGTCAGGTTCAGATTCAGGACATCCTGGGCTGGGGAGACAAAATATCAATGAAATCAGAAGTTGACCAACAATTTGAAAGTGTTTTAATTATTTATAGCGATGTTCTTAAAAAATGTCTAATCCCTATTTCCCTATTCCCTATTTTCTTCTATCTTCTAAGTTGAACATATTAAGTAACGACATGACTATGAAAAACAGTGTTACGGTACTTAGTCTAGTTAAGAGGTAAAAAACTGAAACTTGACTGGGACATGAACAGAGTCTCTGAGCTTCCAAAACTTAATATGAATTAATAACCTACACAAAGATATGAAGATTTGAACAAGTATTCTCAATATTGTAATTATAATAGATAACCATTATTACCACTGATCTGTACGGCTGTCTTCTTCTCCGTGTTCTGGTAGTACTGTTTCCACTCACAGCGACACCTGTAATTGTGGACTCATTTCTTTACAACATTTCTAGACGTACATACAAGTACACGCAAGTCATAAAATATCATTCTATATTTCCGAATTAACTAGAAAATAATATTGTCTACCTAATGAAATCTATATCTAACTACAATGTACTATGTTGTACATCTTTGTAAAAGAATATACTGTACATCTAAATAAAATGCAACTGCTTTTACATGGCGGATGTTAACTGCATTTACATTTTTACTGGTAAATATCTGGTACTGTAAATAATACATGTACTTTTTTATAAACAGTGATTTCTAGGTCTTACTATTCACTATTCTGTGATTCAAAATGCCTCAAAAATTGTATGAAAAATCTACTATAGTACAGTAGAGTCATTTACATTAATTTGATTTTTTTGAATTCTTGCAAACCTCCTTCATTTTTATGTGGAGCCCTGAAAAAGAATCCAAACAGTGTCTTACTTCCATTGCTCTAGGAAAGGTTCCCAGCCGGAGAGTTTCCTGTTGTAATAGTCGCCGGTCAGAAGGAAGGAAGCGAGTCCCTCCTGGCGAGGCGAGAGCTGCTGAGAGAACTGGATGGAGCTGAACGCGATCTCCGCAAGCGGTACATCAGAGTCGCCACAGTCGTCAATTAGACACACGCACACTGTGGAAGACTTTACCTGAAGAAAAATGAATTATAGGAATGAAATATTACACTGAAAGCAGGTGATTTTTTTCCAGACCTGATATTAATTCATATTAATAGATTTTAAAATGAGTGCACCTCCAAGATCATAGTACTGTATTAACTTTGAAAAATGTAAAATATGACGTTCAATTCCGTTTTCTCCTCCCTGGGCCCCTCTTAGTTGTATCTATCCTTGTAATACCATCTTACATCTATTCCAGACCTATTATACTGGGTCCCCCTCCTTAGGCCCCTCACACATCTATCTGTCTGTAATATTGAGTCCCCCCTCCTTGGACCCCTCACACTTACATCTATCCCTGTGATATTAAGTCCCCCCTCCTCTGGTTTGCTCCTCTCCTCTGGGGTGACATTCTCTGTCAGCCACAAGGCCGCCTCTGTCAGATTCATCTTGTTGAGGTCCAGGGCCTTCTTACAGTCCTCCGTACTGAATCCCATATCATACAGACTGGACAGCTTGTTAGCTGCAGAGTAAAGGCAAAATGTATTACATTAGGTTTCATTACTTATTACAAACACATATTAATATAATGTAATATGTAATCAATGGTAAAAGAATCTGATGTCTGAAAAATTGCGAATGACTACATTTATTTACAAAAATTTGAATAATGTAACTCTACAAGGTTTACTTATCTAGTTTGGCAAATATACTGGCATTAAAACTGCAGATGCAATGAGCTGGCATAAATCAATGAAATTTTGAATAAAAAATGATTTTATGGAGGGGTGAAGGGTCTTGTAGTTTATTAAGAATTACTTTCTGTTCAAAGAGATGATATCTCTGGACAAAGTACAGAGAGTTTCTTACAGTAATTCTATATCTAATAGCCATGCACTACCTTGGTAGGTTTTATCAGTTGGTTTTTCATGCTGCTGAGCCTTCAGAGCTTGCTGCGGGATGGAATTCAAGATGGCAAGGAACATCTTCATGTCAATGTATGACAAGCGAATGTTCATAACATTGAATGTAACCTGAAGCACAAAGGAGAGAACAATAATATTATGTTAAATAAATAAACATTCATAGTTGTTGTAAAACTTATGAAAAGTATGTAGACACTAGTACAATATTGTTATAAACCAAAAGTGTTGATCAATTCTCGAAAAAGGGAAAAGTGACCAAAAGGTTTGTCGACTTGTTAATGCAGTACAATGTACAATGTACCAGAGTCTGACATATACCAGAACCTTGCATAACACATAAAATTCCCGAAAACTGGCACCCCGCCCACAAACTATACTGTTTTTACATTACCTCTAACACCAGGTTCTTCTGGTGGACCTGTGAGGCCTCCAGCAGCCCCCCGGAGCTGGACAGCTTGTGTTTGGGGAGTGGATTGGCGTTTAGGTCAACGTGGATGGTCAGTGGATCAATGATGGACTGTGCAGTCTCCTCCTCGGCTGTCAGAGAGCAGGAAAATACCTCCAAAGACTGGAGAGTGCACGACAGGATCTTGTCCTGGGCCTTGGGACGGAAATTCAGTATGGCTGTGCTCTGTACACGGATAACCAGAGAAATTTTAAATTTTAGTAAAATTTTACTTACAGTAATTGAATCATCATTGAACTTTATTTTACAACGATAAATAAACATTGTCAAGTTCTACAACTCGTTGGCACGGATGTTAGCACGAGAGGGTCATTGGTGTGGGAAGAAGCCGGAGTACCCGGAGAGAACCCACGTGACCAAGCGGGCGACCGCCATACCCTATCACATACCACCACTGTCGATCACGAGGATCGAACTCGTGTCGCAGTGGTGAAAAGCGAGTGCATGGTCCACTACGCTACTTAGACACCTTACATTTAGTCCTATATAATTATTTAAAATTTTCAACAATTATTATATCTTTTTCACAGGTAAAGTAAACATCTCAGTGTCAGTTGTCAACTGGTTAAATTTCTGTCAGCGATAACTATCAAATCTTTCAACCACCAGATAATATCTTGGTCATCATAAATCATATCTATATAGGTGAGTGAGGGGCATACTTTGAGGATGACGGCATTGGTATCCCAGGTGGTGCTATCCTCAACCACAATAAACTGGGTGTCTGACACGTTCAGCTTCATCTCAAATGGCACCTCCACCTGGTACAATAACACACAATCAGGAACATGTATACCATAATGATTACATAATGTGAATGATTAAAAAATTGTGGACCCTTAGTTTCAGTATTCCTTTGCATAGTTACCCTATATTGTCTGATTTTAGTATTAATATTACATTCAATTTGTTTAAAATTTGACAAAACATCAAAATATCTTGAATATATATCTACACTCATTCCTTTACATGATTATGAAGTTTTGACTGAAATGACCTTTATGAACAAAACAATGGCATATAAACTGTACGACAGAATGATTTCATCTAAACATCACTTGACTTATAGTGCAAACAAAATCAAAATGTACAGTAAAAAAAAAAATAAACTTAAGATACTTTTTAGCAAATTTTAACCGGCCAGTTTATCTGAGAAATTCATCAGTCTATACACTAAACACTGTTCCAAAGCGGTTACCTCCTCCACGATGGGTCCACGCTTGGTCATGATTCCACTGGACACCGTCAGTGGGCTGGTGGTCTTGGTGGAATCCCGGGACGACTGTCTGCTGACCTCTGGGGAAGCCATCTCCACATCACCTGACGCAACTTCTTTTTCTATATGATATATCAAAATTTCTACTTTTAATGAAAATTATTCCAGCCCAATCAAAAACACCCACTCTTTTTCCTCCCTTTCCCCCAAAAAATTCAACCAAGTCTTAGAATAGTCTTTCACCATTTCATCTTTACACATATTAAAACAACTTTACACAGAACTTTACATCACCCTCAACTCATGATCAGTTTGCACCTTGATAAACTTGGATTCCTCTTGCGAAAAAAAAACCCACTACAGTAACAGTTATTTTTCAAACTTAATCATTTCTTAATGAATCCACCAAAATTACTTTTTATTCCTATAAATTAAAGCTCTAAAACCTTTTCTATAGTTGGATCTACCCCAAAAACTGTTTCAAATTACTGAAAATAGCAAGAAAGTATAAAGAAGTCAAACCTTGTTTGAACGGATCGTCGGGACTCTCCATGAGGAAGTCCCGGATGGACAGAATCCAGTCAAAGATACACATGACCTTCATGTTGTTGAGGATGACGGAGAACTTGTTGGACTCCTGGGTCGCTCGGTAGTGGAGCTCTAGCTGGAACGTCTTGGACTTCTTACCCCGTGGGCCGGGCTGTAGGATCTTCTCAAACACATTGGGACGGACGTTCACTGGGGCGTCTGTGTGTGAGAGAGAAGGCAATTGTAGCTATATATAGCTTTACTGTTCAAGTCTCGAGTTTTAAAGCTCCAGCATGCATTTAATTTATACAAGTGGCATAGTTTTATTGCAAAGTTTTCTCAAAAGAGCTTCCAGTAAATGCAGACTGAATATGAAAAAATCTATATTAATTAAAAGCACATGTTGATATCTGAATATGTCATATGAGAAATTAAAGATGAAATTTTAATAAGAATTATTTGCCTTCAAGTATTATTATTACATAATACTACTCTTTTTAGCTAAATTGTTATCTAATAGTTAGAATATTGTGATGCTAACCTCTGAATCTTGTGTCACTGATGACAATTTCGTTTGACACCAGATCTATGTCTTTTGATTGGTCAGAATAACTGTCAAATTTAAGGGTGGAGCAGATGAAATCCAGCTTAGCCAATGACTGCTCAGGACACTCCTGACCGTCGGCATGAGCCAACAACAGCTCCACAGTCACATTGTTGAGATCAATCGCCATAGCAATGCCCTGCCATACTTTTCCACTTAGCACCGTCTGTAAAAATGGAAATAATCTTAGGATCTTTCAGACTTAAAATGAATAGCATTTGAAGACAAAATTAATTTGAACATTTACATATGTGTTTTACATTTATTAAATAATGTGTAAGTTTAGAGTAGTATAAATTCAGTGGAGAAGTTTTCACAAGCTGCCATAATGTAGCCCTCTCCGATTTTTTTTAATCTGACATTTTCTGGAGAGGGCTTCAACCCCCCCCCCCCCCCCGAAAAAAAAGAAAACGGGGAGAGGACATTATTGCATTTTAGTTTTCATCTATCAGAAATCACAATCATTAGTAAAAGCAATATGAGCTGTATTGTTTAGAATTTTATTTTGCTGCAGAAACCTGCTAGTATGATAAGTGTGCATGTGACTTAAACTTTTATGGTGAATAAAGTTTGAAAAAAATCATTAATTTTTGTCAGAAGAAAGATTTCTCTTATATGGAATATATAGCAAATCAATTTTTGTACAGGACGACAGTAATTCAATTTTGCTCCAATAAAGGCTTCTCCCACAAAAATACAGCTTACAGAAATTTAAAACCATGTTTTTTTGTCATTTAAGAAGAAAACCGCCTTTTCGTACGAAAAAAATTCAACATGAAAATTGCAGCTCATATTGCTTAAACTGATTTACATAGACATTATCTTAAATTCAGAGACAGAGCCACAATTTTTACAAGTAAACAAGTAAACTAAAATTCAGCATCAGGACCAAGCAATGACCAAGCGATTTTGGTTGAATATAACTGCAGTTCATTTTATCCGATAAGTTTATAATATTATTATATACAGTTCTAAATTTGAAAAATTAAATTAAATTTTGACATCATTCTAGTAAGCCTGAATTAATTTAAAGTGGTTTTGCTGTTACATAGTACTCAGTAAATACATACATCAATGACTGGGTCCATCAGATGGGCCATCAGTTGCTGCTGGAACTGTGGGAGTTTCTCACCCAGGTTGTGGTCCAGGATCCCCCTGACCAGGCGGTACTGGGCGGGGTCAAGGGAGCAGTGGACCGAGGAGAGGGTGCCACTGACGCGGAAGTCCGGGGCCGAGTGGCTGATGTCTCCCTCCAAGTTTCTCTCCACCACAAGTGTTAGCTGGATCTTTTCTTTCAGGGGGCTGCCACCCTGTGATAAAGTCAACCATTAATTGAGAAATATCAATATTAATTAATTTAATTTATTTTATTCCCAACCGAGAATAAGAAGCTAGTTAGTCCACTTCTAAACAAGTAGTTACAGTAAAACACGCTTATAATGAATTGACGCTTACAGCAAAGTGATTTTCATTCCCCATGTTCCCCGGGATTTTATAACATGTTGTAAACTTGAAGGATATAACAAATTGTGCCTATAACAAAGTAAAATTGCCCTGGGACTTCGTTATAAGCGTGTATTACTGAATATGAGCATTGTACTGGAAATTATGTACAAATAAAAGAGCACTTGAAATTGTGGTGCAGACTTATCCAAAAACTCAATTTTGACCAAAAAAAAACTTTGCTTTTTCTGCAATTTTAGTTAAAAAACAAATCACAGTAATACATAAATTTCATGTAAATGTGTATCAGAAGAACAGCAGTACAAAATTTATTTGATGTCTGTAAATAATTTACGTGAGTGAATTCCTACTTATTCTCTCCTGACTTGCCTGTTTTTGCACCATGAAAGATTTGAACTCCAGGTCCTGCCCACTCCCATCATAGCTGTGCTTGTTGACGCGCTCGGCTGAGTACAAGTTCATGTCCTTCAGATGAATATTCATGATGTCAAGCAGACACACATGGTCGGCCTCTGTCCTGGAAGTTATCATCCTTGACCGATTCAGAGAACTAGTGGAGGGGGTCTTCCTCACCTTCCCCTCCCTCATGCTGTCGTTCATGCGTAAACGATGCTGGGACGTCATGCTCGATGAACTGTAAAACAAGGAACTGGAATCGGGGAAAAACTCTGGATCTACGCTGCTTCCCTCTGGTGACCTCGGCGATTTGGGTCTACTTCCTGTTTCCGTCGGATCATAGATTACGAAGTTTTCCCTTACAACGCTAGTGGGAGACCTCTGATCTTGCTCCAGACTACCATAGATACTCTGCAGCATAGGATTCCCCATGGATGCCATTGGCGGGTTATAGCTGTCAAACAGGCTCTGAGTCATCCCAGTGGCAGCAGAGGAACTGCCCATGGAAAACTCACTGGATTCTGACTTGGCCATGGATGACAGGGATTCTTGGGACCTGGTTCGCTTCATACCATTGTCATCTTGCTCGAATGTCAAAGTCCCGGGTTCTCCGTCGTAGATGAAGCAGTTGTTGATGGTCAGCTTCCCTAGGTCTGCCACTAAGATGTCTGTGGATTTGGAGCTGTGGGGTAGGAGTATGATAGGAGAATCTGCATTGATGTCCAGCTTAATCCTGGCTCCTCTTGTGGCCTTGTCTGTCACCTGTGGCAGAGAAAAAGCGTATACTCAGGCTAGTACTACAACTATTGATTTTGAACTGAAATTAAAATATCATAAATACCTGATGAGCACAAAACAAAACATCCAAACTCTATCATAACAAATTGTGAATGAATGCAAATGAATGTATTTAGTGCATACACTGTTAATATACTATTAGTCATTTATATATCTCATGTAATATCTGAGTGATTTGATCTTTGTTCTTCTATCTTGAGTTCCCTGTTGATCTAGTGTTTTACATGCATTACTTTTACCCTTTTCCCAACTGAAATCCCAAATATCTAGTATTATCCTAGTTTTACCCGTTTGCCTGCGGAGGCTGCGCGGTATCTGCCCAGTACATCCTGGAGCTGTAGGAAGTGTTGGAGGAACGCCACAAACTCCATCTGGAACCGGTTGGTGTGGATGTAGCGCACCGAGGCCATCTGTAGCTTCACGCTGATGTCACAGTCCCTCACCAGGTTAGGGTCTGGAGGACCATATCTACAAAAATAAAGATTTCATTCAGACACTTGAAAGATAGAATGCATAAAGTATCAAGGACTTCTAAGATACAGTCATGATTTAAAAGAAAAAATTCTGTTTTCTGCAACAGCTACTACTATAGATTTAAAATCAAAATCAACTTCATTTAATCTTATTTCTAATGAATACTTATTTAGCTCACTTTCAAAATGTTTCAAATTTTTAAAATACAAAATAAGAATTTTTATTAAATTTTGAATGTTGAACAGTCATGTACTACTAACTATAACAGATCATTAAGCCCTTTGATTATGTCATCATCAATGATAATGATTCTATGTATGAGAAAAATTAATATGAAATAAGAGAAATTTGATGATTACTTGAAAATGTCGAACACCAAGGCCTGGTCCCCGACGGTGATGAACCTCTCTCTGTACAGACTGCCGTGGGGCGATTTGTCGATCAGTGAGAGATTACCCAGCTGTCCCGAGAATGCCATGTTCTCATCTCTCAGGTTCACATGAGCTGACAGTAGCTTCACATTGGCTCGAGATAACTCGTAATCAGGTTTGTTCAGAATTAGAGTGAAGCTTTTCACCTTGAGGTTAACTACAGAATTGACCGCAGGTTCATCTGAAACTAAATTCAAATATCACACTATGACTGTACAGTTAACTGTTTGTACATGTTTTGTTTAAAAACCTTTGTTGGACACATAAATACATTATGTTAATATGTACCCATTTCACATGTATTGAATATGAGGTTTTTTCTCCATAACTGTTATGTGAACAATAGAGGAAAAGATTTTTATTTCAGAATACGTAATCATTAATTTTATTCTATTTCAATCTGTTACATTCACCATTTTTCCCCATTTCTATAACATTCACCGGCTGACTTAATTCTATAACATTGACACTTACTGGTAAGCGGGAGGCTGACGTCACTCTCCATGCTGGCCTCCAGCTGACTGACGTCCGGGATCTTGGCCCCCATCCCCAGGAAATCCAGCAGCACCACCCACGTCTGTAGATTGACGTTGGCGTCCAGACAGTTAAAGTCAACATCAATGAAGCGGTTAGTCTGCAAGGAAATCAGAAATAAAATTAAGACAATTGGACTGATGTATCAAGAGACACACACCCCTCTGTCATATTTCTCTGTGTTTTCACATATACCCTGTCATACTTCTCTGTGTTTTGACACATACCTTGTCATATTTCTCTGTGTTTTGTCATTATATTTCTCTGTGTTTTGATACATGCCCTGTCATATTTCTCTGTCTTTTGACACATACCCTGTCATACTTCTCTGTGTTTTGACACATACCCCTCTGTCATACTTCTCTGTGTTTTGACATATGCCCTGTTATAGTTCTCTGTGTTTTGACACATACCCTGTCATATATTCCCTGTGTTTTGACATATGCCCTGTCATATATCTCTGTGTTTTGACACATACCCTGTCATATATCTCTGTGTTTTGACACATACCTTGTCATATTTCTCTGTGTTTTGACACATGCCCTGTCATTTTTCTCTGTGTTTTCACACTTACCCTGTCATACTTCTCTGTGTTTTGACACATACCCTATCATATTTCTATGTGTTTTGACAATACCCTGTCATACTTCTCTGTGTTTTGACACATACCCCTCTGTCATAATTCTCTGTGTTTTGACTCATACCCTGTCATATTACTCTGTGTTTTGACTCATGCCCTGTCATATTTCTCTGTGTTTTGTCATATTTCTCAGTGTTTGGACACATGCCCTGTCATATTTCTCTGTACCCTGTCATTTTTCTCTGTGTTTTGACACATACCCTGTCATACCTCTCTGTGTTTTGACACATACCCTGTCATATTTCTCTGTGTACTGTGGGGAGTTTTTGTCAATCAGCTGTACTTTGATGTGGACCACGTCATCCCTTTCATTAGCTCTGTCAACAGATGGTCGCCGTGAGGTTCTCAGGGATGGCGGAGGGGTCTGGGGACAGGAACCTTTTCTACAAATAAATTATAACTGTTACACAAGTTTAATTACGTAACATCAAAGATTTTGAAATAATTTTTGGCCTCCATCTGTTTGTATTCCAAATTTTTTTACTTAACAAGTTTTTAACACTAAAAAAAAATATTCAGTTGATGCCAACCAATGTGGTATTCTTATCATTAATAATAATATAATACATGTAGTAGATACATTTTTGTATAATAGAGCTTGATTTGATTTCATGAAAAATTATACCCAAACTTAAAATTTATTGCACAGTATAATCGATTTCATATTAAAAAACACACTATATTGGATACAATTCAAATGTATAATAGTTACAGTTACACATGAGTAATTGTACTTAAGACCAAATGAAAGGTAGAATTTAAATTAATTTGATTTCTTAAAATGTCTTCTTCATTTTCAACCATGAGTCAGAAAAGATTTTTTCTTAGGCTCAACTTTTCACCTGCTAATAATCTTGACATGAAGATTATCAAATACACATAACATACACATCATAATTACTGATACAAGTTCCCTTACCCTGCAGGTTTTCTGAGCCCAGAAGTTGTGGCTGACTGAAAGGCATGCATAGGACCACCTGGGGCCAAAGGTTTAGTCACATGACTCAGGTTGTCATGGAAACTGGAAGGCAAAGAGGAAGGTAGTGTGGCTGTCGGCATCAAGATTGTACTGTCCGGGCAAGAATGCGACAGGAAAAGTCTGGGTTTCAAATGCTCCTTATCATCTGACTTTGGCACCCTTGAAATCAAGAGGTATTTGTGTTCAGATATTTCACTGGCCAACAAGTCTTGCATTGTTAAAGACTGCAGCTGGATTTCAATATTAGTGCTGTAGGAATTGCTCTTCTCAAATTCCATTGAAAAGTTGTGAAGTTTTAGATCCACAAGTCCCTTTTCACCCTCATCAAAATCACCCTTTAATATGACATTAAACAGAGGCACTTCAAAAGCAATTTTTGTTATCATCCCAGAATCCTCTTTTTTTGGGTCCGATTTCGGAGTTTCTTCCACCTCAGACTTTACAGAGTCTTCTGGGATTTCTGAAAGGGTTTCCTTGCTTTTGTCTTTCTGCACTGATGCAAAACTAGTTGACGATGTTGTCGCAAAGGAAGCACTTTTGGATGCCGATTTCTCATCATACGTCAAGTTATCAACCGTCTGCAATACTTGTTCATAAACAACTTTTGACAGCTCCAGTTTGATTGGGGTTGAGATTTTCGCCATGACCTCCACCACATTCTGTGAGGCCACAGAATTTTGAGGGCTGCTTCTAGCTGTTTCTTCCCCAAGATATACCGTTTCCATTTCTTGCGCCCTTGAAACATTCGTGTGACCAAGATCGATCACGATTTCCACCGTAGTGTCATGCATTATAGGAATGCCACATTCACTCTGACTATACACACTCTTGTTGATTGCACTTTGATCAAAAGAGAAATCTTGTTTAGATTTCGGATTGTCTATATCTACCACATACAAATTCATGTCCCTTGCCTCGACTCTCAACCTCTCATGATATATCACTGCTTGTTCTATTTCCTCTTCCACCTTTGCACCACGAGCATTATTGTCAATGGAGATCTTTCCTAGATGCGCCACCAGCACTTCAGAACTTGACGAGCTCCTTGGAATAACTATCACAGGGGTCTCCAGTTGTGCATTGAGAACAACTTTTGTTCCAGGTTCTTCACTGAAATTTTCAAACTGACTAGTATCATCCAATGATTGGTTGGAATAAAAAGTACTATCATGTATATTTGAAAGACTTCCGAGCATAAAAGTGTCCGATGCCCTCTTGTTCACTATCTTAGTAGCTACTTCTGAAGCAGCCGACTTGAGAGATGTCGCCACTTTAGTGGTGTAATCTTTAAAGTCAGAAAAGCACTCTGCGATGTCATGGAGCAGTTTAGGTGAATGCACATAACAAATAGACGCCATTGCCAGAGTCACATTCATCGCTTTCTCATCTTGTCCTGAAATATTTCGCAACCTCGGTGACTCAAATACATTCATGTCTTGCAGAGTTGTCGTCTGCTGCATGCCCTTCAGAAGACGGAAGCTGAACGCCTCTTTCTGATCCTGGTTGGTGAAGAACATGGACTCCTGGGCAGTTTTGTACATGATGTCATGGAGTGGAAGCTCATGAGAGAGCATCGAGTCCGTTCCCACACTGAACACATTCTGGTGTTTTATGTCGTCTGCAGACACGTCCATGATGTGGAAGCCGCCCAGAGAACCCGACACATCCCAGTCCTTGTCTGTCAGACACAAATATCATGATACATGTAGTAGTGTAATGTTTTGCAAACAAAGTACCGTACTGTGGAATCTTTTAAATCAATGGGGGCCAAATTTTGTGGATTCTGTGTTTTTTGCTTATTTGTGGGGAATGATGTAATTTTGTGGATGCTTCATTTTCAGTTACAGTAAAATAACCAAACTCTTTCAAAAAATTTTTTCAATTGAGAATATATATTTGTGGCAGAGGGCTACCCACGAATACCACGAAATGGAGCCACCATGAATTTTAATGATTCCACAGTATGTACTTATTAAAGCATGACACTTTTGCAAGATACATGAAAATTTCAAAATACATAAAATATTGTATGTAAATTTTTCACCTTATGATTATATAACATGACCATACACTTTTAATTAGAAAAATATGCTTACTTCTAAAATTCATTCTGATTCAACATTATTGTTTTTTCCATAAGATTGTTACCGGTATTTATCTATAAACTCCTTTTATTATCAATAGTCAAGTCAACAGTAGAGTACCTATGGTGGCTTGGACTTTAGCAGAACACATGGTTGCCGTGGCAATCTTATGAGCTTGTTTCATTCCATCCGTTTCTTCAATCTTCATCACCAGAAGGTTTAAACGACTGAAGTCTGCTGTTATTTCAAATTTGTCAGGCTGAAATTAACAGATATCAAAATTTTGAAATTTTTATTGTTTATTTATCATGTTAATGGTCTTTTAAAACCCAACTAGAAAACTGACCAGTCAGGAAGGGCCCCGCTATGACAATTAATATAGAGAAGTGAAAAAAACTTTGAATTCCACCCTCTTTATATTAACAATTATGAAAAATAAATGCCCGTCATAAGATGTAAAGAACTGCAATATATATAAGGTGGTAAAAAAAAAATATGAAAATTATAAGTAACAACTGTATTTTTAAAATTTCAAGACAATTCCTAAATGTCCAAAAACTCTAAATAGTAACCTTGTATCTGCATAAAACAGGGATAACCTCATGTCTTATAAAAAAAACTAAATTAAATGTGTATTTAATAAAGATTTAATCAGGTGTTTTATAAAATACAAGCCTTCAGTGAATGCAAATACATTGTATCACCCAGGGTTGACCTCAACTTCAAAACAAACATCAGTTGCAGACAAAGGTGTTCATTAATCTTCATATGACAGATAGAGATAAGCCTCTAAATTTTCTGCAGCAGGCAAGACAATTAATCCCAGGGGATTAATTGTTCTGCTCTCTCATCCTTTTCTTCTAAATTTACAATAAGATATTTTTCTTCAGAAATGACAGAATGGGGTTATTATCTGATTACCTGTTAAAATTAATAGCATTAAGGCAGAAAAAAATAAAATAAATAGTTAATAAAATAGTGAAAAAGGATATCTTAATATATATCTTGATTTTAGAATTCAATAAAATTATCATAAATCATTGTGTACGGTATTTTAACCAAAATAAAGTATGAATATTATATTTTAAATCCATATTTCAAAGAATGTACACATGCAATACTACACATCATTTAAAATTGACCTTAACTTCAAAACAAAGTTCATTTGCAGACACAGGCAGTGCAGTAATTAATCTCAATGTGACAGATAAAGATAAAGCTTAGGATTTTCTTCCTGTGGAAGGTTTAATTAATCCCAAAGGACAAATATTGCACAGCCTTCCAAGTATACAATGGTAACATTCTCAGCAGTTATCTCTCTTTGCCCATTCATTCTTATGCATAGTTAAGGAATCTACCCCACCACCCCAGCTCCAAACCAGAAGACATAGAGAACCAAACTTAGCATCAAAATATGTATTTCTGCCTACTGAAGTACCATACCAAATTTGAACTTGATTGGGCAACCGTAAAAAAAGTTATTAGAAAAAAACAGAAAATTTGTGGACGGAAGAGTGACAGACGGACGGACAGAAGGACGGACGGACAGAGTGATTACTATAGGGCACCCGCAAATCCTTGCGGGGCCTTAATTATATATTGCACATGAGTTGACTTTTCATGTACTTATTAATATGCACTGAACAAAATTCCCTTCAAAAGTCACATTAGTGTTTAAGACATTTAGTACCGAGCTGGTAAAGGAATAAATCATACACTTTCAATTCATATTGTTAAAACTGGTACCCCACCATTGAACTGGTTCCTGTGGCCATATTGCTGACTATGAAGGATTTGCTTTGGGGCTCCATGCTTGACCCCGAGGCCTTGGATGGGGTAAGACGCTTCACAAAATTCAACAGCTCCATTATGGTCTCACAGTTTCCTGAAAAGAAAGGGTAAACAATATATCACATGATACAGATCTGATACTGATCTGTCAATTTGCTGTGGATACATCTGTAATACCAATATAAACATGATCCTTGGCAGAATATAGAATATTAAACCAAGCACAGTGCATCATCAACATTATTCTCCACAGAATATATGATACGATAAGATGCACCTACAATTATACGACTATTTAATGATAATAGCTATATAGTCTGATTTCAGACAATAAAGATGTCAAAAATAATAGTGCAAATTTTAAGACTTTTTAAATTGAATTCTTTCAAATTAGGTACAATCATATTATCAATTTTTCAACATCACATTCTAATCACCTATAACATCCAGACTGTTAAACTGCATGTTGGCAATTTTAAGTGGACATCCGGCCTCGTTACTTGGCGAGTCCTCGTCAATGAGCTCCACGTCCAATCGGATCAAAGCCTCTGAGTCCGGAGTGGGGGACATTTGACTCCGTCCGGACTCGGACTTTTTCCGCTGGTCTGTGGGGGTGTTTCCTGCCGTGGAGGTCCACAGGGAGTGGATGGCGGTGCTGATGGCCTCCTGGACAGACTGCAGGTGCCCGCTGTAGGAGGGAGGGGGGTAGGTCTCTACTGGGGACTGGGGGTAGTTGGGGGAGGTGGCAGACATCGGTGAGGAGGGGTCTGACCCCAGCAGACTTCCACTCTTACTGTCCAATCTGCATATTAAAATTCAATTTTAAACTGTGACTTAAAACCACAGATATGATCAGGAGTACTTCCTCAAATATGTTTATACAACTTAATATGTTTTTCATTCAATTTCTAATGACAATTTTTTTGCTATCTACTAAACCAATATATGTTCAAATACAGTGTATGAGATAAAGACAATTTTTAAAATCTGTCTCCCTGTTGCATTAATATAATAGGAAAGCAACAACTATTTTTAGAATATCAACATTTGCGATGGCTGTATCTATCTAGTATTTCATAATAAGTTCTCTCACGTGACGTGTTTGTGTGAGGCCACCAGAAGTTCAAAGTCGGGACCGTAGGTCTGCAAGGCGTCCACTATGAGCAGGCTCTGTACCGACACCTGGACGGCAGTGTCAAAAGGTCGCTTGTTGACACTGGCCTTGACATTTGTGACCTGGAGCTCAGCCAGAGGTCGTCCACAGCTGTGGATCTCTAGCTTGAGGGAGCTGATGGAGAACTGACCCCAGAGGAGCCGCGAGTCCTCCAACCCCGCCACTGACCGGTCAGGCTCATCCTTCTTGCTCTGGTCAATTCTACAGACAATAATGATGGTAGAACTTTGATTGGAGTACATGTATCTTATCATTGTTATCAATTTCATAGCTGATGGCTTACTGAAAAATCTAATATCTTTAATTTTGTCAGAGAAGCTGTAAATGTTTCCATGCTTAACAGGAAAAAAAACTTGGTTCATATCTTAAGTCGATTTATGTAAAACTCACCAAATTTGACTTTTTTAATTATATGACCGTAGTTAATGTATCTTTATAGCTACCACATATATTTTAAGAATACAAAACGAAAAGAAATTAGCAGCATATAATTTTTTTCATAACCAAATGTTAATCCTAATGCAAGTAATTTCATAATGGTGAGATGATTTAAAATATTCACAAATCTGAACAAGTGAACAGTGCTTACAGCTTAAATTTTATCAAAATAATACAAACCTGCTGTCTACATCACTGATGGAGGTGCTGATCTCACTGAGTTCTCCCGAGACTGAATCGGTCATCGACATGACACTCTCTGAGCTTGGTACGACATATGGATTGACATATGCCGTGGATGTCATCATGATGTCAATACATCGCCTCATGGCTGTCACCTGAATTCAAGGAAAAAATTCAGATGATATTCAGTTAAGCACGAGTCATTTACTGTATAAAATGTACAGTGACCATTAGTACATGTACATGGGAAATAATCGCCCCCTGTTTTTATTTTCGCCCCTTTCACCATTGTTGTCATCTGGCGTATTTCAATGCCTACAATTATTTTTCTTTAAACACAACTGTGCCTTGGCGAACTCAATACGGAGCGAAATTGTTTGCAATCGTAGAAGGGCGAAAATTACATGGGGTGAAAATAACCCTGTATAGTGCATAGTTACAGTAGTTAAAAGTGTAACTAACATGATAATATATTGACTGGTAAATGAATGAAATTGTAGTTGCTCCCTATCACACACAAAAATATTATAATGATTGTAATATGGTATAAATTGTTTATTTATCTACTAAATGAATGAAATCTTCTAGCAATAAACAAATAATTAAAAGGGTAGATATTATCTCAAATCAGCAACATATTCTTCTTTATAACACATGGCTTACTAAAACTAAAGTTGGTTTGACATCAAAGTGGAAAGAAAAAATCTCTGATAATTAAGCAAGTCCTCTCAGATTTTCTCCTTTGAGTACTTCCTTCCTATATGCGTACCTTTTGTTCATTGACATGGAGGGTGAGGGAGGGTAGGTTCCCGGACACAATCATACTGGGGAACTCGGGGTCTGTGGTGTGTAGCATCCTCCTACAGTGAGAAAACACTGTGTAAAACTCCATCAAAATTTAAATCAAAATTCAATTCCTGTTCTACAGGACAAACATGTAAAGCATATATACTAGTGTGCAATAGATTATCTAAAAACAAGAGGCCCATGGGCCACATCGCTCACCTGAACAGCAGTTCCTTGTAACATTACATTTCGTAGCATATGCTTTTTCTATTTTAAACATTGAACCCCTTTCTGGGGACCCAGTAATGGTCCGAGGTTTATGGTTGGCTTGAACAACATAAATAGTAACATAGGAATGAAAATGTGTAGCACTGCGGTGGGACCACACGTACACAACCTGAAAAACTGAACGTAGAAGAGTTCCACTTCAAGAGGAATAACTCTCAGACTGTACAGAACATTAAGAAAGATAACTCTTGGTTCCACTACATTAGAGTTTACACAATTTGAGGATCCTTGCATAGTAATCTCACAAACTGTAGCATTATAGTTCTCGAGAAGAACTTTTTAAAAACATTTTCAATATATCTTTCTATGTTAAACTTTGAACCCCTTTTGGGGCCACAGTATTAGTCCAGTGCTAAAGTTTTAATTATTTGGAATCTACATTATTTAAGGATGCTTGCATAGTTATCTCACAAGCTGAAGCATTATAGTTCCCTAGAAAAAGATTTTTCAACATTTTCCCTCTATATTTCTATGCTAAACTTTGAACACCTCTTGGGGCCCCAGTATTAGATTGAGGTCACGGCTTTTATAATTTCGAATCTACACTATTTGAGGGTGCTTACGTAGTTATCTGACAAATTGATGCATTGTAGTTCTTGAAAAGAAGATTTTTAAACATTTTCCATATATACCGGTACTTCCACATTTAACTTTAAACCCATCTTGGGTCCCTAGTATTAGTCCAGGGGTCACTATTTTAAAACTGTCGAACCTTCATTATCCAAGGTTGTATGCATGATAGTAATCTCACAAATTGAAGCATTGTAGTTCTCGAGAAGAAGATTTTTTAACCTGTTACCTTTATATTTCTATAATAAACTTTGACCCCATCTTGGGGCCCCATTATTGGTCCGGGGGTCACGATTTTACGAATTAGGAATCTACATAAGCGAAGGATGCATGCATAGATATTCCACTAACTAAAACATTGTAGTTCTTGAGAAGAAAATTTTTAAACTTTTTCTTTGTTTTTTAAAATGTTTAAATTTTGAACCCCTCTTGGTGCCCATCAATTGTCCGGGAGTTACAATTTTTTGAATCTACATTATTTAAGGATGTACATGTATGCATAGTAATATCCCAAACAGTTGCACGATGGTTCTTGAGAAGATTTTAAAACATTTTCCTATATATGTTAAAATCTAAACCCCTCCTGGGGCCCCACTTTTGTTCGGGGGTCACGATTTTTACAATCTTCACTATATATACAAGCTTTTGTGTATGTATTGGCATTTTTGGTGAAGTGGTTCTTGAGAAGAAAATTTTTAAACATTTTTCATATGTAGTTCTATGTTAAATTTTGATCCCCGCCTGGGGCCCCAGTTTTGGTCCGAGGGTCACGATTTTTACAATTTAGAATCTTCATTATACATACAAGCTTTTGTGTAAATATTGGCATTTCTGGTGCAGTGGTTCTTGAGAAGAAGATTTTTTAAACATTTTCCTATGTATTTCTATGTTAAACTTTGAACCCCGCCTGGGGCCCCAGTTTTGGTCCGAGGGTCACGATTTTTACAATTTAGAATCTTCACTATATATACAAGCTTTTGTGTAA
The DNA here is from genome assembly GCF_025612915.1 of Magallana angulata. NCBI lineage: Eukaryota > Metazoa > Mollusca > Bivalvia > Ostreida > Ostreidae > Magallana > Magallana angulata. Next base: position 17,659,256 of record NC_069115.1, on the reverse strand, counting down.
ATATTGGCATTTCTGGTGCAGTGGTTCTTGAGAAAAAGATTTTTTAAACATTTTCCTATGTATTTCTATGTTAAACTTTGAACCCCGCCTGGGGCCCCAGTTTTGGTCCGAGGGTCACGATTTTTACAATTTAGAATCTTCACTATATATACAAGCTTTTGTGTAAATATTGGCATTCCTGGTGCAGTGGTTCTTGAGAAGAAGATTTTTTAAACATTTTCCTATGTATTTCTATGTTAAACTTTGAACCCCGCCTGGGGCCCCAGTTTTGGTCCGAGGGTCACGATTTTTACAATTTAGAATCTTAACTATGTATACAAGCTTTTGTGTAAATATTGGCATTTCTGGTGCAGTGGTTCTTGAGAAGAAGATTTTTTAAACATTTTCCTATGTATTTCTATATATGTTAAACTTTGAACCCCGCCTGGGGCCCCAGTTTTGGTCCGAGGGTCACGATTTTTACAATTTAGAATCTTCACTATATATACAAGCTTTTGTGTAAATATTGGCATTTCTGGTGCAGTGGTTCTTGAGAAGAAGATTTTTTAAACATTTTCCTATGTATTTCTATATATGTTAAACTTTGAACCCCGCCTGGGGCCCCAGTTTTGGTCCGAGGGTCACGATTTTTACAATTTAGAATCTTCACTATATATACAAGCTTTTGTGTAAATATTGGCATTTCTGGTGCAGTGGTTCTTGAGAAGAAGATTTTTTAAACATTTTCCTATGTATTTCTATGTTAAACTTTGAACCCCGCCTGGGGCCCCAGTTTTGGTCCGAGGGTCACGATTTTTACAATTTAGAATCTTCACTATATATACAAGCTTTTGTGTAAATATTGGCATTTCTGGTGCAGTGGTTCTTGAGAAGAAGATTTTTAAAGACATGCACCCTATACTCACTGTTTCGCAATTATCTCCCTTTTGAAAAGGGCTGTGCCCTTTATTTTAACAATTTATAATCCCCTTTCCATAAGGATGCTTTGTACCAAATTTGGTTAAATTTGGCCCAGTGGTTTTTGAGAAGAAGTTGAAAATGTGAAAAGTTTACAGACGGACGGACAGACAGACAGACGGACGGACGGACGACGGACAACGGGTGATCAGAAAAGCTCACTTGAACCTTCGGTTCAGGTGAGCTAAAAAAATCAAATGTGATTTTCAACTGCATTATACCAACAATTACAGCAATGCTGAAAGAAAAATCAAAGCCAGATTATAAATTATTATTCATTTTTCCCTGATTATACCCACCATTTTCTCCGTTTATCAACACTGACTGTAAATCTGAAAATGTCACACTTGTACAAGTTGTCCCCTTTATAACTGTACGTCAGGGAGAGAGAAATGCATGCAAGTTCTAGAGCTTGTACCCAATACTAATGTAATCAAATAAGACAAAATATGTTCAAACTGCACCAAACCGTACAGAGGAGGATCTTCTGCTTAGCAGTAATAAGGAAGACTACTCAGACTGTTTTGCAACAATCGGTAAAATTCACACTTAGTATCAGTTGTCTCCCTTAAAACTGTACATGGGTGGACCCTCTGCTTACCTCTCAAAGTGGAGGTTGATGGAGAACTTGTCGACCAGGTGGAGGTGGGTGATGCCCCGCCCCTTCACGTGCTTCCAGTTGTCCCTGGGTTTCCCCACCATCACCTGTAGGTCAGACAGGTCTAGGGAGTACCTGTAAAAATACACTTCAGATTGAGGGAGTGCAGACAGATAGTATATATACTGGACATAAACTTTTATTTTAGCTGTTGCAAAATACTTTGCGATAACCTAGACATTACAAATATTTCTCATAATCAACCAGGTCTAAGATCCCAAAATCAAATCCTTGTTCACATGGGATCAGTTGCAAAAATTAGTAAACCTTAATGCAAAACATTTTTTGGAAGTAAACACAAAAAAATGATGCCATCATGAATTAAAAATTTGTTTTAAATAAACTCAAATGGCCACTAAAATATTAATACTTCCCAATGGGATTTGAACCAGTAACTTTACAGTCACTGACCAAATGCAAAGACAATTAAGTCACATACTCAAGCCAAATATTCCTGGAAAACTACATGTATTATTCCCAACACTATGTTACTATTATGTAATAGTTATGTTCGTTTCATTAAGATTTATCTATATGTTACCTACCTCTCATACAGCCGGTCGTAGAGCTGGGCCTCCGACAGGGAGAGAGAGGACAGGTCAGCGGCGGTGGTTGTTGTGGCCCCCTTCCCCTCGTCCTCCGCCTCACTGGGTGGGGTGGACATCGGGGTCTGGAAATCATCTCCATTGTCTGTAGAGTCAGAGGAAAATCAATTATTTTAATTACTGTATCATGGACATTTAAAAATAATCAATCAGGCAGAATAAGACAGTAAAAAATTAAGACGCCAAGCAATATTAATGTTGTAATAGTCATCAACTTTGGAACTAATGGCCTTGAACTTATCCAAGCACTTATTGTTGACCTTGACTGAATTTCACATTTTCCTTTCTTGAAACTTTTAATTCAATAGATTTTTCATCAAATTGAATGCTAATAAAAACCTATTTGATTCAACATCCATAATAAAACAAGAATAGAATTCCAGGGTCCCCCGCCGGTCAAGCAGTATACTAGTATACTGTATATTGGAATATTTTCAAACATTCAGGGCTGTTCCAGAATTAAATGTGTGGGGAGGTTGGGAGGAACATATTTTTACCCCCACCACCCATTTTTTATTTCTATTTTTCCTGTCGCAAATATATCCAAAATACTACAATCTAAAAGAACTTGACCAAAGTATTAGCGGTATAAACATTTGGTATAAATTTAATAAAAATCCGTCAAAATTTGTAGGCATGAGAGTGCTTACAAGGTCACAAAGTCCCATAACTCCAACAAAAAGTATCGACCAATGCTAATTTTCGAACTTGACCAAGATAATAGTAGTATAAACATTTGGTATAAATTTAATGAAAATCCGTCAAAATTTGTAGGCATGAGAGCGCTTACAAAAAAGTGTGATAAATCCCTCACAAAGTTCCATAACTCCAACAAAAAGTATCAACCAATGCTGATTTTTCGAACTTGACCAAGGTAATAGTAGTATAAACATTTGGTATAAATTTAATGAAAATCCGTCAAAATTTGTAGGTATGAGAGCGCTTACAAGGTCAATTTTTTTTATAAAACGGAGTCGTTATTGTGGTCAAAGTCCCATAACTCCAACAAAAAGTATCGACCAATGATGATTTTCGAACTTGACCAAGGTAATAGTAGTATAAACAATTGGTATAAATTTAATGAAAATCCGTCAAAATTTGTAGGTATGAGAGCGCTTACAAGGTCAATTTTTGGATAAAACAGAGTCATTATTGTGATCAAAGTCCTATAACTCCAACAAAAAGTATCGACCAATGCTGATTTTCGAACTTGACCAAAGTATTAGTGGTATAAACATTTGGTATAAATTTAATGAAAATCGGTCAAAATTTGTAGGCATGAGAGCGCTTACAAAAAAGTGTGACGGACGGACACACGGACGCACAGACGCACGGACGGACGCCCGGCATTTCTATGTCCCCGCACCGCGTTGCGGCGGGGGACAACAAGACTTTACAAGTAGCATCTAATTATAACTCACCATCATTATCGTCATCGTCTGTCTGGTTTTTCCCCGGGGCGTCCATCGTCTTGTTGTAGAAGTGGACATGTCCGAGATCCAGGACCATCATGTTGGATGTCTGATCCGAGAAATTCTCAGGCACCATGATCTGAGGGGCCGAGATGTCAAGGTTAACGTCCCAACGACTGTGCTTCTGTAAAATTAGAAATGATCTGTAAGTTATCATTACATAATTATATTAATTAACAATGAATTCATACTTTCTTAAATACCCTCTCCCACCACCACAACCCCCCCCCCCAAAAAAAATTTGCTAAAGGCCTGCAAAACAAATATGTGACTATATGTTTTGAACTGTTTTCAGCAGTTTGTTGTAAATCAAGAAAATTTTGAAAGTAAAAGCCAAAACAATTACTTCCTAGTCTAGAGTATACGTTAGTTTATGAAATCTTCAGCAGTTGGCTTATACATGTACATCAATAAATCAGGAATCATGGTGGGAAAAGAAACAAGAGGCCCAGGGGCCACATCGCTCACCTGAGCAACAATTGCCTTAATTCTGATCAAATTAGCATTACAGTATCAAAATATCTTGACAACTGAGTACAGTAGATCTTGCTAAAAAAAATTGAAAATCTACCAATTTTTATCAACCTCTTATTTTTTGGTAAATACCAAGCCCCTTTTGTCGTTGTACCTGTAAGAAGATTTGTCTCTATTCCTATATACCCCCCCCCCCCCCCATTTCATGGCCCCATTTTTCTCTAGGGAATCATGGTTTCATCAGACTTAAATCTGCATAACCTTTGCTTTCACACTGAGTACTGACTTTTGAACCGAAAACTTTCCCAGAATAGTTTTAAAGATTTTCTCTTTATATCCCTATGTAAAAATTCAAACCGCCATCACGGTCCCGCCCTACCACTAGGGACTGTGATTTCGCAAACTTGAATTTACACTACCCGAGGATGCCTCTACACAAGTTTAAACCCTTTCTTGCCAAAATTCTTTAAAAAGAAGATTTTTAAAGATTTTCTCTATATATTCCTAAGTAAAAATTCATCCCCCATTGTGGCCTCACCCTACCCCTGGACTATTATTTAAACAAACTTGAATCTATATGATCTGGGGATGCTTCCACTCAAATTTTGAGAAGAAGACTTTTAAAGATTTTCTCTATCTATAAAAATTCATCCCCCATTGTGACCCAGCCCTACCCCCAGGGACCATGATTTGAACCAACTTGAATCTACACTTCCTAAGGATGGTTACATGCCAATTTGAGATTTCTTGGCCAAATATTTTTGAGAAGAAGATTTTTAAAGATTTTCTCTATATATTCTTATGTAAAACATGATCCCCCTATTGTGGCCCCACCCTACCCCCGGGGACCATGATTTGAACAAACTTGAATCTACACTATCTGAGGATGCTTCCACTCAAATTTGAGCTTTCCTGGCCTAATAGTTTTTGAGAAGACTTTGGCTCAGGTGAGCTAAAAAAGGTTACGTTTACAATACAATAAGTTGTTAAAGTTGGTTTCTGGAAGAAGAGACTTTGAAAATTTTCTTAATAAATATTGAAATTTTTTTTAGTTTTTTAATCTTTAGTTTTTAAGATCTGTGTACAAACATAGAATCGTGAGCAAATCTCTGTATCTTGCTTATAATTTGAAGCTTAACACTCAAATATGGTTAGTAAATAGAAATTAAAACACAAGAAACATGCACTATAACAAATAAAGAACACAATTTATTTTTTCGAAATGAATCATATATATACATGTACATGTATATACCTACATATTTCCGACAGCGATATCAAACTCTATTTAAACTGAATAAACTCGAGAAAATGCCGAGCATCTCAACAAAACCTATTGCATTAATATACCATTACGCAAAATATAATGCCGAATTACCGATAGAATGAATTGTATTTCAGTACTTTTTTGATACATCAGATGTTGCTTAATTTGCGCAGGTAAACAGTTAACTGTTTGATTTACCGAAATCTCTGTTTGATTTGATACGTAAAAATCACGAAATACAGACGATAGTTCCCAGGTTACAAAGCATAAATAATGAAAACGAAACGAAAATCAGAACAAGCTAACACCAACGTCATGTGTGAAAACTGTCAACGCATTGAAATATTTAGCCTCAATTTACTTCACAAAATCGGCACCAATATTTTTTGCATGTTTCAAAAATTTCCCTTCATTCGCGAACTGTTGCACAACAAGCAAATTCATCATAGTCAGATCGACCCTTTTTCGTATAATGTCATGGCTGCTTTAAACAAAGAACCTCGTTTTAGATGTATGGAATACGAGTCTTGGTAAAATGGGTACGCAAACCCGGGCCGTGGCAAAATAAAAGCCGGGGCAGATCGGCAATCGTCAATTCCAAATACGCATTATTTTGCAGCAATATTTACAGCAAATATAAATATACTGGTCCATCAAATATCCTGAAATTTTAATGAGATTGGCAGATTAATAACTGCCAATCTTTTGTTTTGCCCAGGCCCAGTCTTGTCTACCCATTTTACCGGATGCCGAATCCGAAGCTATTAAACTGATTGAAACACGCCTTTCCTTTATTATTATTTTCGTAATAACTCAGATTTGAAACAGAATTAGACCTTAATTTTTGCAATTTATATTTTCCTTCCCATAAGGATAATTTATGCTAAACTACGTTGAATTGGAATCAGTAGTTCTTGAGAAGAAGATTTTTTAAAATGCACCCCCCTTTTTCTACAGTTTCAAGGTTTTCTCCGCTTTGAATACAGATCGGACTTTTATTTCTGCAATTTATATTCGCCCTCCCATAAGGATGCTTTGTGCCAAATTTGGTTGAAATTGGATAAGCGGTTTTAGAGAAGAAGTTCAAAATGTAAAAAGTTTACAGACGGACAGACAGACGGACAGACGGACGGACAGACGGACGGACGACGGACAAAAAGTGATCAGAATAGCTCACTTGAGCTTTCAGCTCAGGTGAGCTAAAAACCACACACATTAAGCCCTACGGAAACACTCACCCCGTCCTCACCCTCCAAAAAATCCTCCAGGGCCTGTTTGAGCTCTGCCTTGGACCGCTCCTTCATCTGTTGGATTTGGTGCCTTGCAGTCGCTAAAACAGATTCCACTTTCTTACAGTTTTACTTTTATATCAAAACTCAATGACTTTCAATTTTTTTTCATTGAAATACTCAAGTTTCAAAATATGACCTGAAATATCATCAAATATGTCACTTATTGAGATGACCTTTTTTTACCTGTGAGTTTGAGTTGAGAGAGATGTGAACTGCTGAGTTTTTTGGTGGAGAAGAATTCCCTCACTCTCTTCACAGACATGGGGTTGTATACTACATCTAGTGGCTTAGTCTGAATGTTGAGTCTGCCATCAAAAAGATTTTAATCATGTAATAATAAACACAACAAATATCACTTATAAACAAGGTACAGTACTGTAAATAAAAATAAATGGAAGGAATGAGAGATCATCTAACAACAAATGATTTAACACAGTCATGTACATGACTTGTAATACAACATAACATGTAACATATTGAAAGCTATTTATAAATATATACAAGTCTTGTATATATTTATAAATAGCTTTCAATATGTTAAGCATTTGTTAAGTTCAGTGACCATGATCATAAATAGACACACCTATACTTAGCTGTGCTGTTAACAGGATTCTTCTCATAGAACAGTTCAAATATCTTGTCCCCTGGGGCTCCCGCACCCTGGGGTGGGGCTGAAGTCTTGCCCTGCTGGGAAGAAAAGCTGCTGTTGGGAGACTTGGCCAGTGTCAGTATACGCTCCTGTAGTACAATATAATGCATGATCAGTAACAGACAAGTAGCTCTTAATGATGACAATTTATTTTTTAACTTTGAAGATTCATACATTTACATCAAGTGCATTTTAAACTAGTTTTGCTTGTTAACCAAACACATCTCATCTTAAAAACCACACAGGGTGACAGCAGGAGATTATATATGTTACCTTGGGCTGAGGTGCGATGATGTTGGGGAATATGGAGTTCTCCAGGAACTTGTCTCTGAGGTACAGCCCCCCTACGTCAACCCCAAACTTCATGGCCTTGGACCGGGGCCGAGACTCGAACAGTATGTTAATGGCTGAGCACTCCAGCTCCAGCATTGTCATCAGTTGACTGGTAGATTCTGAAATCATTTTAAAAACATTTTATAAACACAGTACATGTATAAACATTTTAATTCATCCACTGGCAGATAAAAACAGTGAGAAACTACAATCTGTTGAGTATCGAGTTTACCAGTATATGAATATGTGATTAAGAAGGAGTGTTTTGCTGGCCAGCTGTTGTAAATCTTCAATATGTACATGCACAAGATCTGAGAGTCAATATTTTGCCTTTACCTGTAGGAGATAATGGCTTTTCTTTGAGAAGTTTGAAGACTCCAGACTCCAGCTTGAAGATCATGAAGGCAAACACTGTGTCCTTCTTTAGGAAGGAGGTGTTCTCTGAGGTGTCTTGTACCACATCCATCAACTCCTGCTCGATCACTGAAAGACAAGACCATTACAATCAACATCAGCCAATGAGAGCAAAACAAAATCTATAAAGTCTGACAGTGTGTTGTGCCACATCAATGAACTATCTCTATCACTGAAAGATGAACCAATGAACACCACAAAATGAAAGTATTTTTTTCACATTTTTAAACAAAGTTAACAAATTCCAGACTCCTTCATACCAATAAATGCCCTAAAATATTGCTAAAAGGATGATCAGTATTTATAGTACTCTGATTTACACAGGTATTCCCATACAAGTACCTAAGTCCTCGTTGTTTTTCCGTATCTTGGTGGGTGGTTCCCCTACTTCTAGGGAGGCCGCCTCTGGACTGGATCTTCTACTGGTGTCAGCCTCACTCTGAGATGACCCGTACCACCCGCCCCACCCTGGGAACCACCGCTGTAGGATACCACCCTGTTCTGTTGCAGGAGGGATAGTCACCTTCTCTGGTTCAGGGACCTACAACAAGTCACATAATCTATAATCATTTACTTCAAGTGGGTTTTTTTTCAGTACAAAATAATTATGCAAACACATGTACATGTATAATCATATTACTCTCTTCATGATGCTGACAATTAATCAAACAGATTTTTTAGTTTCCATCAATGGACAAAATCAAAATACATGTAAAAGGTTTATTTATGATATGAAATATGAAATATTTCTTCCAAAATTCCTTTTTTCCTTTAAGTAAACTATCCAATTGACAGACCTTGTACAGCTTGCCCTGTTGTTTAACATGGTGGTACGCCAACTCTCTCAGAATCTTCAACTCATCAAACTTCAGCTCCGACTCCAGTCTTGTCTTAATGGCCTACAATATACCGTTTTTAAATTTACCTCAGTCAGAATCATGTATAAAATCAATATAAAATTCATTGTTTACACACACATGTCTTTTGTGTGATTATGTTTTTGATCTGGTTAAATATTTCTCAACATTAATAGTTAAATTTGTATATTATTTAAGAAAAAATCTGCTTTGAGTATAGGTTGATGCGTCCAACTTATGAAACCATTGTACATCACAATAGCTTATAGACTGAGATTCCTCATTTTCTATATACTCACAGTATCTGCTGGACTGAGTTGGTGAGTCTCGAGATATCTCGCATAAACTCGGTGATAAGCACATACATCTTTGGTTCTCTGTACCAGGAAGTCTTTCGTGAGTTTCCTGTTTCTTTCACGTATCGTGTGTAAGGTGGCATTGATGGCATATTTCCACCAGATTGAAGACCTGGAATGACAAAAAAAATACTTTAAATTGACAAAATATGATACTTAAAAGTAGCTCTACATATAAAATTTTGCTGATAGGCAAAGGCAGGTCTTCAATCATTGTAAATGTTGAAAAGATTTAACTGGTAAGTTTATATAAAGATGCAAATTACCTAAAAAATTATTTGAACTAGTAAAAATATTTGTTATCATATTTGATGATCATTTCAAAAATTATATCACTATAAATGAATAAAAATATTTCATCAAATGACTTGAATATTTAAGAAAGCTGTTGAAATGAGATGCACCACAACACTGCCTTACCCATTCCTAACTTTGATCGCAGGTCTCCACTTGCGATACTTTCTGCGTCGTTCGTATCGCTCCATCTCTTTGAGCCACTCGATGATACACTGATACTGGTCCTCACTCAGACAGAAGGCCACCGTATCCAGACACACATCCATACTGATCCGCGGATTGTTCGGATCTCTGAGTGGGAGGGAGGAGGTGTTTCTCTTCAATTTGACCTTTGAACTGACTGGGGAAAGGATGTAGTCATGTTCCTTGAAAGAAAATCAAAGTACTGAAAGGTACTTAGAATGGAATGATCTGCAACTTGCTCCTTTTACAAAAATATATTGAAAAGTCAATACACCTATGTCTCTAAAGGAGTTTCAAATTACCAAATTTATGACGAAACTTACTTAAAATAGAACATCTACCAATGAGTGTTAATTTACAATAATAAAAATAATATCTACACATTCAATATGTGAACTTTTCCTCCTGATAAGCAGTTTAAATTAACCAATTTTTGTAGAGTTATTGGGGTGATTCATCATTCTTACATTATAATTTTACTACAAATAAAATATATGCCAAATTTGGAATGACTAAAAGTGACCATGAAAGGTAGAACACAATGAATTAGATAAAACAACAAATCTACCTTGAATTGCCTGGTTTTGCAGGAGACATAGGTTTCACTTTGAAGAGAAGCCTAAAAGAGAAAGTTATCATCATCAGGGAAGGAAAATCATTTTTATTTAATAAATGATCTTATATATTGAGTTTTATGCTTGATTCAATTTTTTTCCCTCATTTTTTACCTCTCAAAGTCTTATTGATATTTAACAATTTAAAATTTGTTATCCTGTGATATTATTTTTAATACTGAACATAAGAACATAAATTTTACTGGATTTTTTTGTGGATCTTACCCAAAATTTGTTATTGGTATGATGTTTTGTAAGTCATTTTTGTAACAAACTAGTTTTAATGATACATTAGAATGTGTTATAAAAGGCCCCTTCCTGCTAATTTACTGAAGATATATTTTAAGTGTTTACAAAGAGCTCCTCTCTTTTTATACTAATGATAAAGTAAGGTGTTTACATAAAGGTCCTCCCTGGGAAGGTCCCCTATCATGCTAGCCTCAGTGTCCAGGTACAGAGAAAAGTTCTGAAGGTCCACCAGTTTAAACTTCATGTCAGACACACTGCTTACATTGGCTCTCTGAAATCATTAATTAATAATATTTCATATCAATGGAAGAAGTGATTGCAATATACCACTTATTTTAAATAATCAAAATCAAAAAAAATTATACCAAAATTAAATCACCAGAAATACCTTCAATTAAATATTCTAAAGGAGTAAGCCACAAATAAACCTTTTTTAAATCAGATTTTTTCTCCTTGCAAAAATTGTCAGAAATTGAACTTTTTTTTAGGTCTTTTTGATTTTTTTTAGAAAATGATAATGGGCCCCTCATCCAAGCATACCCTGGATGTGATGGATGAGGGACATTCTTGGAGTACAGCCGGAGGCTGAGGAGTATCAATAGCATAATTCTTGACTAATTATACTCGGGCTCGCTCTTCAAAGAATTCAAACCATGTGACGTCAGTAGTATATATAGCACCGCCATGCATCTATCACTCATAATTTAAAGAAAATTTATTGTCAATTAGAAACTAGTGGCGGGCATGAATGTTTCACATGGGTTGGGAATGTTGATACTCCTCAGCCTCCGGCTGTACTCCAAGAATGTCCCTCATCCATCACATCCAGGGTATGCTTGGATGAGGGGCCCATTCTTTTCATACAGCCTTCGGCATATCGGAGTATCAATAGCATGTTCAAAGAATTGACAATAAATTAGATCAACCATTTATTCAAAAAACAATTTAAGACTGTGTCAACAACAACTACATTTGTAAAACAGCATTCATAAATGTTTTTGTGTTGTTATTACTTGCTGTAACATTACATGTATCTCTACAATAGAATTTTTTAAAATTCTTGGAAGAAGACCAGTCACCAGTTTTAAGTATATCCGTCAATGAGGCACCACTCCTTAATGCTGAAGAAGATGCAGCTGAACGAATAGAGTGTGCTTTGAAATAAGTGATATCTATTCCTGCACTTCCCATAACATCTTTGATCCATCTTGCCACTGTACTAGTAGATACTTTATTGAAAGTCTTATATGACACTAAAAGTTGATCACTTTTTCTCCTTTTCTTCGTTCTTTTGAGATATTCATGAAGTGTCGACACAACACATAATTTTTTTTATCACTATATTTTTGCAATGAAATAGAATAAGACCTTCCTGGTCTGGATGTTTTCAACAATGACGTAAAATAAAACACAACACTATCTGAATTTAAACACATATTCTTAATATTCATACACACTAATGTCTGAGCTCTAGCCGCCGTAGTCAATGCTAACAAGGTACACAGTTTCAATGTGAGAAATTTAATGTCCAAAGACTCCAAAGGAAACAAACTTTTCAAAAAGGTTAATACTTTAGACACATCCCATGTCAACTTGTATTTCGGTAAAGATGGTCTCAGGTTGAACAATCCTTTCATAAACTTAGTTAAAGATATAGAATTCTTACTCCATTTATCATCGTTCAGAGCTAAAGTCTGAGTCACTGCCACTTTATGAGTATTTATCGTGGAATATGATTTTCCATTTTTGAAGATACTAAACAAATATGACATTAGTTCTTTCTCAGTAATTTCATTTGCAGATCTATTCCGTTTATCACACCAAAATATGAAATTTTTCCAGGCAAGGTCATACTGCTTCCTTGTTGATTTTCTGCATGATGAGAGCAGGACGATTCTAATGTCTTTTGGAAATCCTCGGTTCTCCAATGTTTTCCAGATATAAGTGCTGCGGCTAGTAAGATTGTTTTGTTGAGGGGATGTTTCCGCTCTCCATCTGTCATTAAATCTGTGTGCCTTGGCAGCCTAACTGGAACAGAAATGAGCATTGAGAGAAGTAAAGGAAACCAAGATTGAGATTTCCAAACTGGAAACACTACAATAGCTTTATCGACCTTATCCTCAATTATTTTATTCAAAATTTTCCCCAATAGATGAAAAGGTGGAAATATATATGGATTTAGATTCTTCCATGTAAAGGAAAAAGCATCGATTTTCCATGCTTGTGGACAATATTTCCATGTAACAAACTTTTCAATTTTATGATTGGCAAATGATGCAAAAAGATCAACATCAGGAGAAAAATATTGTTTCAAAATTCTTTCATATATTTCTGGTTTCAATGACCATTCTGCTGAACTAGATGTTTCTCTTGAAAAATAATCTGCTAATTCATTTGATTTACCAGGCAAGTATTGACACGTCACCCAAATATTTCTTTTAAAACACCATTCCCAAATATTTCTTGCTAATTAAATAATCCATATCTTGTGAAATCATTCCACCCATATTATTGACATAAGCAATGGCTGTTGTATTGTCACATTTCACTCCAATATGAACATTATGTTTCTCTTTAAAGAAGAATTTTAATGCTAAATATATTGCTAATAATTCGAGGTAATTAATGTGAAATTTCTCCTCCACTGATGACCAACTTTTGCTAAAATTCTTATCTCCAAATACAGCCCCCATGCCTTTAAGGGAGGCATCTGTCTCTATCCAGTAATCTACATGAGATAGTCTAATAAGTTTGCCATTCTTTAACTCAATATTTTCTATCCACCAGTTTAAATCAAGTCTACTTAAAGTAGATAAAGTTGCCTGACCTTCATAATCTTTGTCATTTTTATTTAATGCCTTAATTTTATCCCTTTCCAAAGATCTATAATAAAGTTGACCTGGGGAGATGGCATTACATGCATGAATAATTAATCCAATGAGAGTAGCTAAATCTCTTATTTTAATAAACCTTTCTTCCATTATTTTTCTTGCTACTTCTAATAATCTCTCAATTTTTTCCTTTGGTAAATATACCTTAAAACTTCTGGAGTCTATAATCAACCCAAAAAATTCAATAATTTGAGTGGGTTCTGACACAGATTTATCAAGATTCACTTGAAATCCCAAAGTATTCAATGTGTTCATAATAATCTGAGTATTCTTTCTACAATCATCTATATTCTTGTTCATTATTAATGAATCATCTAGGTAATATGTACATCTGATACCCATGGATCTAAAATAAGCATACACAGGCTTTAATATCTTTGTAAAAATTCTGGGTGCTGAAGACAATCCAAAAGGAAGTACGACAAAACAATAAAATCTTTCCTTCCATTGAAAACATAAATATTTTTGATATTCATTTGCAATAGGTACACTTAGATATGCATCTTTCAAATCCACACTACAAAAATGATCTCCTTTCTGAATGAGATTTAAAATTTGACCCAAATTTTCTTGTTTAAACTTCTCATATGTAACAAATTCATTTAAAGATCGTAAATTGATAACGGGTCTAAGCTTTCCATTTTTCTTTGGAACCACGAATATATTAGATAAAAAATGACTATCACAAAGGTCAATTTCTCTAATTGCCCCCTTTTTCCACAATTCAGTCACTTCTTCATCAACAAGAGATGTTTCGTATGTATCAAAAGCTATTTGAGAAGGTCTGTTTTTCTGATATGGTAATTCATTAAAGGAAATTTCATAACCTTGAATTGTCTTCAACACCCATTGATCATTGGTTATTTTCTTCCATTCATGAACGAAATTTTTTAGTCTCCCTACCTTAATCACATCTTTCTCTAAAATCTGTTCTTTCCTCTTCTGTCCACATTTCTCATCTCTCTGCCATATGCATTTCTTCCCCCTAAAAAAGGTCTGTTTGACCCTCTACCTCTACCATAATTATAATTGTAAGGGTAATTCTTTCTTCCTCTTGTGTTAGTATAAAAAGAGTTGTTCCTTGGCCTGTCTCTTTTGTATTTATCAAAGTCTGACAATTCTTTGATCTTTTTCTGAATATCGCCCCCAAACAAAAGTTCTGATACGGGCTGAGATGTATTACATATGTCTTGGAATCTATTGGGTAAAACCCTTCTCATCAAAAATCGTCTCTTTTGAGAAATTTGGTAGATGGAATTACACAACACGATAATTGACTGTTTTAACAGATTTCTTATCTCTTTGAACTTATCATTTGTCTTCATCATCTCAGCAATTCTGAGTATAGGTGTAATACCCGCAACAATGGTTTTTTGCACTGCTTGAAAACCAGAATCACGACTCTGGGCAAATTTTGGTAAAATGTTCCATATGTCTGTATTGACCCTAGGTGCTACTAAATTATTGCAATTAGCTGGCCTTGGATTATCTTCAATAATTTTTGATGTCTCACCCTCTTTAATACACAAAGTATTGACCATTTCTGCCAGTTTAGAATCAATATCTTTCCCTTTCTTATCTGAACTAAACCAATCTGGTATTGCCCAATCACTTAATTCTATGTCTTTCTCTGATTCATTATCAGCAAAGAAATCAAACTCGTTTTGATTTTCATTCTCACTAGAGATGCTCTCGTGTTCTATCGACTGATTTGTACTTGCACTATCTTGTTGCAAATTGTAAATACAACCAATTAAATCATTTATGCCCATGAGTTCCTTAAACTTATCTATCTCATCTTGACCCATGTTTACTAGTGCATTGGTAATATCTTTACCAGATAACTTATCATCTTTCTTCGTTTTCTTTGTCTTATTTTTATTGCCATTTGCTTTCTTTCGTTTTGTACCTTTAGAACTCGCTACCGGCCTCGCCGGTGCACATTCACTCTGGTCATTACCATTATTGTTTAAGTCTTTGCTCACAGAACCTGTGGCAGAATTAGCTCTAGTAACTGCTTTAACTTCGTTCAATTTTTTAGCAAGTCGTTTTTCTGCTTCTCGAATAGCATCGCTATCGAAACCCTCAAACGAATCATTATCAGAGTCTGCCATTATAGAGAGGACCTCGTCCCCAGATTCGATACAAGATGACATGTAAAAATGTCAACAAAGAAATTCACACGTGAACCACGTGTGTATAAGAAATATACACCAGCGTAAATTTCAAGCAGTTAAGTCATTAAAAACGAACAAACACGTGAACCACGTGTTAACAAAGACAACGTCTCAGTTTTAATATGATAACAAACCGTAAGCTAAGCTGAGCCCGCACGAAGTGCGCCAAGAAAAAATATGAGTGATAGATGCATGGCAGTGCTATATATACTACTGACGTCACATGGTTTGAATTCTTTGAAGAGCGAGCCCGAGTATAATTAGTCAAGAATTATGCTATTGATACTCCGATATGCCGAAGGCTGTATGAAAAGAATAACTATATTTGCCAACTTTTCCTTTTTTCTTTCAAATTTCAATGTTTATTACAATTTCAGCAATACCCAGACAATAACTCACCCACTCTGAGTCTGTACTCTGAGCACTGAGACTTCTGATGACAATACCAAAAGCAAAGGGGTGGTCTGGAATCAGCTCATCATCCTCATATCTGATGTGTACATCCTCAATGTTCAACTACAGAGAGCATAAAACAGCATGATAACACAAGGGCAGCATATGCAGCATAGATAACATAATCTACCTGTCAATGATGTGCATATCCTCAATGTTTAGCAACAGAATCAAAATCTCAGAGCATGAGCGACAAAGATAGTCTCATGAAGCATGAATGATTGATTAATTAAGGGAAGCATGAAAGCATAATATATCTAATGTAAACATTTTCAATGTTTAGCTTATTAATATAACAGTATCATGAAGCATGATAAATCGACGGCAGCATAAAAACGTATTAATGTATCTGATTTTCCTCAATGCTTAACTTAAAGGTATGATGAACAAGGACCGCATATAAACAGAATAAAATTCTGTACAGTCATGCAAAGTGTTCACTTCTCCGTTTTCTTATGTTTGCCTTCAACATGAGAAGTGAAGTGGATCTAAATTACTTTCTTAAAATGCTAAGAGAAACAGTTCCAACAACATAATTATTAATAAGGCATGATGCAGCATTACCTGTAAATTTTCCAGAATGTTGGTGGCAATGGAGGTACCATAGGAAAACCAGGAAGATCCATAAGTCTCTTTCTCTTCTTTGGAAATCTGTAAAAACCAAAATCAACATTTCAAAAATCAATCTTTCACTGTCAAACTCACTTTTTAAGTGACCCAGAGATTTTCTATTTCTTACCTTCCATTTCTCCTCCAGGGCATCGAGCATCTTCTTTTTCTTGGCTTCTTCATATTCTTTCTCTTTTTCCTCATTAAACTGTGGATTAAGAGAGAAGAGATGTGAGAAATTTCATGGCATTATAATTATTTTTTTTTATCATATTAGTTAGATGGAGATGTAAGGCATTTCTTAGTTTTTATTATTAGGTAGATGGAGGTATATTACTGTAACAATAATTCAATGAAAATTTATCCACCTTATAACTTAATATATTTTTGACACCAAAGCAAGAATTCTACCATACATAAACAACTACTAGTAGTTGTCATGGTTACCTGGGAGTGTTTGACTGGCCCTGCCACCAAGTACAGCCTCTTCATGGAAATTACCCATGGTTCACTGCTCAGTCGATTCAGGGGAATCTTCAGCTTAATTTTTCCAATGAAACCTATCAAAAAGGTAAAACTATTGCTCAGACTCACCAATGCATGTGATTTCAGACAGATGAAAACACTGGTAAACTAAATATACTGTATGATACAAATTTTGCATTTGTGAATTTATGCATGTATTCTCATAATTTGATGCTAAACAGTTGAATTGCGGAATAAGTTCCCGCGTAAAATAAGGAATTTACAGTATTCTTATCCTGACTTGCAGTCTATGACA
Source organism: Magallana angulata (assembly GCF_025612915.1). Taxonomy (NCBI): domain Eukaryota; kingdom Metazoa; phylum Mollusca; class Bivalvia; order Ostreida; family Ostreidae; genus Magallana; species Magallana angulata. The sequence continues at coordinate 17,641,668 of NC_069115.1, read as the reverse complement.
GGGAATTCTACCTGATTTGACATGCAGCGGAAGGTCCAGGCTGCTCAAGGCATCCCGCTTCAGGGGCAAGTTCTCTAACTCCACATATCCTATGGAACAATCAAAAATTAAGATATATTTTAAGTCATTTACATATAAAATAAAAAGCTACCTTTTTGAACTATACATTATATATAGCCTTTTGAAAATGAAACTTTTGATTTTAAAGCCAATGAAAAATTACACTTTGTGTAAGATGATATTATAAATCATTATAATAATGCCTGAAAGAAAAGAACTTTTATCCAATCATTAATTATCAAGTTTGACTTTAATCCAATCAGAAACAAGTTTGACTTTTATCCAATCAGCAGCAAGGTTGACTTTTATCCAATCAGCATCAAGGTTACATACCCTGTAGGAGAGCGATGGAGAGCTGTTTTGTGTTGAGATTTTCCACATACTGGCCCACATAGGTGTTCAGGAGGTACGCTGCTAGTCCCTCCAACATGTCTCACCTGAATAAATAAAACAGAAGGCATTTCAAAAGGACAGCACAGTCTTTTTTTTAATTAAAAATGAGATTTTTTCAAATTATCTTTTTCAAAATACAGTCATACATGCATTACATATATGGAAGCAAACTATAATTTAATAGTAAAATATTTAGCTCAAACTAAATGACTGGTTTTTGTCATGAACATGATAAAGGTTACAAAATTTGCATAATAATATGAGCATGAAGTTGACACATGTTATATCACATAACCTCATAAAGGCAATAATTTACCACTTCTGACATTCTGATGCTAAACCAAAATAATGATTTAAAAAAATTTCTTTCTGCAAATTTGAGTTTCACCCAAAAATGGATTAGTGTTCAAACAGAAAAGAAATAATTGGTTCAAAGGTGCAGCAGTCAGCTGCCACTGAAGCAACAAGTGTTGCACTGCTCACCCACAAAAAGCCACCAATAACCATAAGGAACCACATCTGTTTATAAATAACAGGAAAGGTCACTTGAGATGTTTTTAAGTAAAAGAGTCACATCCTAAATAATAATTTGACAGCAATTCTTGAACCTCTGAGGCAAGCTTTGCTGCACCTGAACATTTCATTCTGTCAAAATTCAGCAGCCATTTTGAAAGCCATGTCTGTTTGAGCAAAATTTTGTCAACAACTATCAATTTCAACAACAACATACACAAAGGTATGAATTCTTGTATGGGAAATGATACTCTGTAAAATAGCACAGGACTATTAACACACACAAAAAGCAAATAATGTTGTATGTAAAAAGCATAATTATAAAAAATTCTAACCTCATTTTGCCTTGATACTTTACTTCCACCCATACCAAAAAAAGTTATACAGAGTCATAACTATTTTGTAACTAAACTGGTAACTTTTTAGTGCCTCAAATTTGAGGTACAAAAAAGTTATGACTGATTTGTAACTATATTTGTCTTTGTCGTTTTGAAGTATAACTAAAATGTACCTATATCACACTTAGACAATTTTCACTATAACTTTTCTGTGCCTAATTTGAACTTAGTCATTTTAAAGTATAACTGAAATGTACCTATATCACACTTAGAAAATTTTCACTATAACTTTTTTGTACCTATTTGGACTTTGTCATTTCTTAGTATAACTAAACTGTGCCTTATTCAGACTTAGAATTTTTCAGTATAACTCTTTTGTAACTAATTTGGACTTTGTCATTTTTAAATGTTTGTTTCACTTTAAATACAACAGACTTAAACTCTTTTTGTACATAAGTATATTATAGATTAAAAAAAAACCCAACATGCATATATGCACACACAGTGAGTCTGTCTGACACACTCTCACACACTTGACCCTGGGTAATTATAAATTTTACTGCCTGAATTTCAATGCTATTATTAATACCCTTCTTTAATAATAACTTCATTTTAAAAACTATTGAAGTTTCCTGCAAGTTTGTGTTTTTCATCCCCTCTTCACTTATAATTCACATTACAGCAACAAAAACTAGCTATTGTGTTTCTGATAATTTTCAGCTAATTCTTTAACAGCTAGTACACTCTGAGAAAAGTGTATGTCCATTCATATTTGTTCAGTTATCAGTGAAGTTAATTGCAGACCTTATAGAAAGACAGGTGTGATATCAGATGTGTATATACCCCACCAAGCCCTCAGGCTGTGTAAGCCTTCATTCACACCTGTGTGATTGTCTCTATTTAATCATGCGTAAAGTCCAGCAAGCTCTTTTACTATTATGCAATTAAACAATGGACTTGATTAAATGCTTGCTTCTTCATTTTAAGAACAGTTAATAAACATGATAAACATTCAATTGAAGAAAAAAACTGATATATGCATTTCCTCTCAGTAAATGTGATGGGCTGGGTTGATTCAATCTTTATAGATAAAACTAAATTTACTTGGGTAATTAGTTTGTCTTTTGAGTTATCATAATGTTTGTTTTTGGTGCAAAGCATATGATATAAATAGAGAAATTATATATATTCCCGCTTGTTTTTGAATCCACCATGATTCAAAATGGCGACCTATAGTGATAGTTTCGTATTATTATTAGTACTAATATTTTATAACATACTGCAAGATCAATGAAATAATATCCTTTATTTAATTAAATAGGTTTTTTACACAATGTAACACTAGTAAATTCATCCTGTATTTACTGAATATAGTTTTTAAAAGTATTTTTCACTCTACTTGGTAGCTGTGATATGATTGGTCAGATTTCAAACTTGATCAATAGCGGAATTTGATTGGTTGATTTCATTTTCACTCATTTTAAACATGAAGAAGGACAACAACACTGAGGGTCTTCATTCCTGGATTATCAGAGTTTTTGTGTAAAGTTTAGTTAGATTTCCATGTTAAGAATGATCTGCATCAATGATAATTATATACAGAGAAAGTCCTGAGCGATGGGCTTGGATATATGTTCGTATTTTTAAATGATGGCTGCCCAGATTTGCTGGAGGAAATCATTGTGAGGAATACCATGGTAAGATTTTCATAATTTACAGAATATATAACTATAGGAACAAGATTATTTTATTGGATTGCTATCAGCTGATATAAATATTTTAGTAAATCAACTGTAACACAGGGATTTTCACCAGTAAATTTAAATTGACCAAGATGACAACAAACAAAATGGCGGAACTTTCTGGGCATAGTGTGATAAGTGTTAGTGTTCAATGTCTCAAGACTGTTTTCTATTTTTGTATGTAAACTATTTATACTGACAAGATTATAAATATACATCAATATAATAAAGGTGAAGCACTGCTCATGCAGCTATCAGTTTAACTAAAGTAATTAAATCATTTTGTTTTACACAAATTAAAAAATTCAGAACTTAATGATCTTTTGTATTTTGTAGTTTTTCTTTCACAAACTGAATATTTATAATTTATACATGATGTATAGTAGACAAAGCCATGTTAACTACCATGATTAACGAATGAACCTAGCTGGAATTTTATTCATTGATGGTAGATTTTTTTCAGTCTTGGTAAAATGATATATAGAACTGTCAGCACTTAAATATATTTAAATTTAAGAATTTGATAAAATTATGTTTCATTTTATCTAAAACCAAACAAATGTTCAAAGGGATTTCTTTCATAAACCACTATTTTTCAGTTGTTTTTAATTCTTAAACCTGGTATATTGTTTTTCATAATAATCTCCCTAGTAACCACACTATTGAATAACTAAAATTATAAATTATATCAGTTGTAATGTACAAGACAATCAGGTATGAAGTATGGGGGGATTTAAATTTACATATAAAAAAGTGAATAAATATGTATCCCCCCCACACACTTTTTGTGACCACGTTACAAAATTACAAAAAGCATAAGAGGGGAACGCCCCCCCCCCCCCCCCCCCAACCACCAAACAACACAGAGTAGGATTTTCATGAAATCTAAGTTATGAAAACACTATGCTACAACCCACACCCACAGAGATTAGGATTTTCATTATTTTGAGAAGTTGTCCTTTTTTGTCATTTTTCTTTTTGCTTTTTAAGATTTTTGGATGAATCTGGCCCCCCCCCCCCCCTTCAAAAACAATGCTATGTGCCTGTCATTTCATTGTGCTGCTATGTAATGAAAAAGAAAATAAGTTTATCGGTAAAATCAATTCAGAAAAAAGGTTTTCATGTTAGCATATACATCATGATGCTGAATTATTAGTGTTACAATGCTAAAAGATGTTACAATTATGTGTCATATGATTATCTAATAAGAATTATATTTTGATGGCTATTAATTCTTATCTAAAAATCTTTATTTTTCATAAAAAATTAATCAATTTGCAATAATTATAAGATTATAATATGTAAATGAAGAACTTCAATGCTAAAATGAAAGTGATACCTTATTTATACCTGAAATAATGCATTTTTTACCTATAGATGTAGTATAATGGTATTTTTAGTTTACCTTAAATGTATCTAAATCTGTAACTATAATGTAACTCAAAGTATAACTCTGATGTACCTAAAAATGTGACTCAAATGTGCCTAAATCTATAACTATAATGTAACTCAAAGTATAACTCTAATGTACCTTAAAATGTAACTCAAATGTGCCTAAATCTATAACTATAATGTAACTCAAAGTATAACTCTAATGTACCTTAAAATGTAACTCAAATGTGCCTAAATCTATAACTATAATGTAACTCAAAGTATAACTCTAATGTACCTTAAAATGTAACTCAAATGTGCCTAAATCTATAACTATAATGTAACTCAAAGTATAACTCTAATGTACCTTAAAATGTAACTCAAATGTGCCTAAATCTATAACTATAATGTAACTCAAAGTATAACTCTAATGTACCTTAAAATGTAACTCAAATGTGCCTATATCTATAACTATAATGTAACTCATTGTATAACTCTGATGTACCTAAAAATATAACTAATATGTGCCTAAATGTATAACTTAAGTATACCTGTATTTGTTCTTATTTAAAAACATAACTATTTTGTAACTTTTTTATAACTATTTTGTGCCTGATCTTGATTTCTTTTATGAAATAAATTGTTGATAGTTATATTTTAGTCATGACTTTTTTGTACCTAATTACAGAGTTACAAAAAAGTCATAACTAAATGATGCAACTTTGGAACCGATTAGAAGTAGTGGTTCCAAAGTTGCATGACTTAGTTATGACTTTTTTGTAACTATTTAAGCCTTCAAAAGTCATGACTTTTTTGTAACTTTTTTTGGTATGGGCAGTGAAATCATGCAACAAAGCAATTTGATCATCCTCTTCCTCTGACAAAGTCATAGTCATGAACCATGTGCGTAAAATCGCCAATTCTCCATCAACATTGTATTTTATCAGTTTCAAATTCATGAAAATCATCATCATTCATGCATTCACTCTATCATATGAAAGCTTTGCATCACTTTTTAATGCTGCAGTCAATTGGCATGCTTTTAACAGCTTAATGATAATCAAAAGCTCAAGGCCTAAGAAGGGTTGAACCCAGTTTGCCAAAAAAAATTTGGTTAAAAAAAGTGTGCAGGTTACAATTGTTCACCATTCGTTTTCGTGGTTTAGTTCAAATAAGGTACAAGAACTGTATGTAAAACCATATTCAATACAATGGTCTAATAAATAATTTTCCATGTCTGCAATCAGTGAGACATTTAAGGAAGTAGGATTCCAAATCCATGTTTATCAAAATGAGCCCTGTAAGATTTTGTATCAGTGGCTGATTAGTAATGCAACTCATCTGCATGCAGCCAGTGGCATCTCATGATCAAGGATATCTTTGAGCTCTATTGGTCAATCTTAGCAAGATTGCCAAATGAATGTTACATATCGTAAATTTCAATTTTCTGGTGGATGTATTACAAATATACTTAGTCTAATAACTCAAAATTTCCTGTTTTATTCAGACAGAAAACAATTTTGAATCATAAGAGACAAATTCTTTTATAAACAGCAGTAATTGTGTATGAATGTACACATTGCATAAAATATTCGGAGAGAAAAATAAAACAAACAAAAATGGACAGGTAAACATGAAATCAACAGAGAAGTCATCTATCAAGAAAGTACATGGATGTCATATGAGCAATGGTCCTATCGGCAAAAAGATTCAACATAGCCTGGCAGCTGTGTAATGACTGAGTCAAATCCAGTCAATGATTGATAACTATTGGTATACATACACTCCATTCCAGCTATAACACATATCATATTACCTATAGCTAGCTCATCTTGACCCTTTATTAAAGCTTATCTTTGCAATTGGATATCTGGGCAGCAGATGATCGAGACTCAGTATATATATTCATCCATAGTTAATATTGAATAAAATGTTACGAATGAGAGGCAACACAACAAATGTTGGAATGTTATAAATTTTACAATTTTACCAGCCCCCCCCCCTCCCCCCCCCCCCAAAAATAAATCATACCTGTAATAATGTGTCTGTCTTTTAATACAACATGTATTGAATGACAATTAAATATGTACTATATTAATTGCTGTGACAGTAAATTTATTCCAAGATTTTAACACTCTAGCAGGGATACAGAGTTGCAACATACAGTATGAAATCTATATGAAACTGATTAAGCAATTAAATTTACATCATTTATTGATTGTCTACTCACAACCCCCCTCCCTCAAATGTTTACTGGTTTTGGAATTGAATAAGGGAAAGTTATAACTAATGTTCATCTAAAATGGGTGGTAATTAAGTCTCATTGGTATCATGGCCAACTTTCACTTACATAGTCAAGGTGAACTTTTAACAAACTCAAATTGCAACATGCAGTACATATAGTTACAGGTATAAAGACTATTATGCTGTGCAAACTCTGCAATGATTATACATGTACAACCATCTATAATTATTCCACAAAACTGATCAACATTTCATTTTCCACCCTACATGAGGGAAGCAAAAATGTTACAGGTATTATTGGGAGCATGTATATGTAATATACAAATAAAAAGGCAAATTTTATTTTTCCTCTATTAAATTAAACAGTGAGATTTCATTCATAAATGTTCTTCCATGATCAGAATTGAAGAAAACATAGGTAATCATAGATTACTAAGCTCACCGAGACGGAGCATCACCATTATGAGACATCACCTTCATAATTTTATATGAAAATCATACTTTATGATCTTGGATATTCATGGATTCTGTTTTGACAAAATATCGTATATCATCTGATAAAAATTTTTTATGATATTCATATGTTCATATGTTAATCAATACAATGATATAAAATTAAATATTGTATCATGTCATATTTATAATATATATCATATAAAACAATAAAATACCGTAATAAACAATAATGAGATATGATATTGTAATGTATGATATGACATTGTATTGTGTTATACCTTATTGTATTTGATCACATAATACAAAATCATAAAATATAATACAATATAGTATTATATTACAATATCATATTACATAATACATCATAACATTGAAACATATTATATTGTATAATATAGTATGATATTGTATTTAATGACACTGAAACATATTTGATACATTATATGATATTATATCATATAATACAATATAATTTGATTCCAACATTGTATCTTATCAAATGATACAATATTATGTGATAAAGCAAAATATTATAAAATACATTATTATATTATACATATTGTATCATATGACACAATAATATATATTACAATATCATATAATACAATTTCATGTGATAAGATAATATATCATATAAGCCAATATCATATCATACAATATCGTATGATACAATATTATATAATATTACAATATCATATAATACAATTTCATGTGATATAATTCTATATTACTGAAACCAATATCATATTATACAATATTGTATGATACAATATTATAGAATATACAATATTGTATCATAGGATACAATATAATATTTTGCAATATCTTATGTAATTGTATCATGTGATAAAATAATAAATTAAAAATACAATATAATATTATACAATATTGTATCATAATATACAATACTATACATAACAGTATCATGATACAATATCATATCATAAAATATCCAAAAAATTGATACAATATCATATCGTATTGTATAACTTTTTATAATATAACATATGATATCCTATTGTATCATATCAAACAATATTGTTTCATATCATACAATACTATATCATAGGAATCATGTTATATCATTTATCAACAAACACATCTATCTATCGAGCTGGTTTGAGTGAGGTAGGAGATTTCTTTAGCATCCTTGATAATGGAGATCAGGCTCTGCATATAAAGCAACCTCTGCATTTAATTTAAAATAAAGTTAAATCAACTATGCAAGCTATCATCTATAAAACATGTGACCTGTTCCAAAAAACTAAACCTCATCCAGCATCCGAAACCTATGGCTCAGATTCAGCATTCAAGCCCATCAGGTGCATTGGTATCATAACACGCATCATCCATGCAAGTTTGGTGAAGTTTGGACCAGTAATAACTAAGATATCATCATCAGAGGGCACTAGCAATTAAAACCTTAACTTCCTCCAGCATCCGCAACCTATGGCTCAGATTCAGCATCCATGCCTGTCAGGTGCATCTGTATCATAAGACACACCATCCATTCAAGTTTGGTGAAGTTAGGACCTGTAATAACTAAGATTTATTTTTTAGCATCCTTGATAATGGAGATCAAGCTCTGCATCTGAAGCTACCTCTGCGATTCATTCATATTACAGTTAAATCAACTATGCAAGTTTGATATAGTACTATCATCTATTAAACATGTGACCTGTTCCTAAAAACTTAACTTTATCCAGCATCCGAAACCAGACTCAGCATTCAAGCCTGTCAGGTGCATCAGTATCATAAGACACACCATCCATGGAAGTCTGGTGAAGTAAGGACAAGTCATAACTAAGATATCATCATCAGAGGGCACCTGTTTCAAAAACTTTATTTAACCAGCTCTTAAAACCTTAACCTCCTCCAGCATCCGAAACCTATTGCTCAGATTCAGCATTCAAGCTTGTCAGGTGCATCAGTATCATAAGACGCACCATCCATACAAGTTTGGTGAAGTAAGGACCAGTAGTAACTAAGATATAATCATCAGAGGGCACCTGCAACAAAAACTTTAACCAGCTCTAAAAACCTTAACCTCTTCCAGCATCCGAAACCTATTGCTCAGATTCAGCATTCAAGCTTGTCAGGTGCATCAGTATCATAAGACGCATCATCCATACAAGTTTGGTGAAGTTAGGACCAGTAGTAACTTAGATATTTCTATCAGTGGGCACCCACAACAAAAACTTTAACCTGCTCCAAAAACCTTAACCTCCTCCAGCATCCGAAACCTATAGCTCAGATTCAGCACTCAAGCCTGTCTGGTGCATCAGTATCATAAGGCACACCATCCATGCAAGTTTGGTGATGTACGGACCAGCAGTAACTAAGATATTGCTATCAAAGGGCACCTGCAACAAAAACTTTAACCTGGTCCAACAACCTTAACCTCCTCCAGCATCTGAAATTTAGGACCCAGATTCAGCATCCAAGTCTTTCAAGTCCATAAGTAGGTCCAGATGCATCACCCATGCAAGTTTGGTGAAAATAGGACAAGTAATAGCTTAGATACAGGACCTGCAACAAAAACTTTAACCAGGTCCGGACGCCGACGCCGACGGCGAGGGTATAGCATAAGCTCTCCTTGACTTCGTCTCGGTGAGCTTAAAATGCTTTGTTTCTCAATTTCATTATTAGAGACACAAATATAAATAATATATTAAGCTTTTAATTGGATCCACTCACAAATCTACCATTATATTAAAACAGGAGAAGAAAGAAATCTTACTTTTCAATTTGTTTCTATGTCATACAACCTATTTGAAAACAATTATGCAAAAAATGAGTGAATTTTTCTCAATCTACATGTAACTAATACTGTGCAAAATGAGAAATTTCAACAAACTCCACTTTCTTAATGTCAAAATTAATTAACATTAACTGTCTACCATTTAGTTACTGAACATCTTGATATTCGTAGCACTAAATGTATGAAACTGTTTATGTCTTTAAAGATAGTCATTGTTCCGATGGCAAGTATTACACAAATGTGTTAAGTCGGACTTTATCAGAGAAATGTCTGATTTCCTTACAGATTATACAGACGACAAGTGTTGGACACAGTGATGTGAGCAATGCTGTCCAGAGAGTCATTACGAATGGTCGCCACGGCAGACGCCACTTCTCCCAGGAACAAAGGACTGTTCTCCAGGATACCCTGTTCCTCTCCAACCAGCACTACATCTGACTCCAGCAGCAGGCGGTCATCTGGAACTGCCCGAAGTCCTTTCATTTGTTGCTCGTCAAAGTCCAAAACTCTTCTGGTAAATCCGAAATAGCAGTTTGGAAAATCTTCTAGCCATTCTCTAACCATGACCTCCCCACCTTTGAAATTGCAAAGATGGATGTGTTGCTCTGGACTACAATGCCGTCTGACAAGGTCGCGTACTCTTGACCCCACATCGAAACTGTAAGGGTCTCCATGGGGACCAGTGACCTTCAAAATCATTGGTTGGGCCGGTGTGCTGAGGGTCAGAAGCTGTCTAAATTTCATTTCTTGTTCCATCCATAACTCCTTGTCTCCTGATCTATCCAAACCAATGTCGCCGAATGCAGCGTCTGCGCTATTAGTCAGCACACTCACTGCCTCGAACTCTTCCTGCAGAAGACCAGGGGCAGCCGAAGCATCGACTCCAAAACAATTCCTCCACCCAGGATAGTTGGGAAAACCTCCCAACGCAAAGGACTTCGGGTTGCTATATACTACAGTGCCACCTATGATGTCAACTGATACGTTTGGTCTAGCGTGATTGGCTAAATTTGAAAGCAGTTCAGAGGGATTGATTTCCGCGACATTGAACATCATACACAAACGTCCAAAGTAGAAATGGCTGTCCATTAAAGATATTCTCTGTGGAAGCCGTGGTTCTTCAAAAGGTATGGGCAACACCTGCCTATCGAAGTCTGGAGGAGGTGTTTTTCTACGATACCCCTCCAATTCCTGATGAGACATGCTGTATTCCTGGTCTCTATATTCAAGAAAATCCCTATCATCATTGAAAGCAGTGATAAAATTCCTTGTTTCCTCTTCATACCCTTGATTACCAGTGTTAAAATCCTCTTCTAAGCTCCCGCTGGTCTGATGAACATTTTTGTCTTTCTTTTTCACCAAATTCAATCCTTTCTGATGGGGATTTTTCACGTCTTCTAGACTTAGACCATTAATAGTGGCTTTAGCAAATGAGGATTTGAACAGCTTCTGAAAACGGACTGACACATATTTCAAGAGGCCCAGTAGGGCTCTCCAGTGGAGGAGAATAGCTGGACTATTCGGTGGCCAAATGGAAAACTGGTGAGGTATCTGCAGCCCTTGGTGCTGACATAGAGCCCTCATGCTGACCTCCATGGATGGTGTGATTTTAGCCTCCTGAGGCATGACGTTTTTGCTTCTGAAAAACTCCAACAAATCCTCAATATGAGCATCAGGGCTAAGTACAAACGTGGTTAAATCTCGCAGACTTTTCCATCGCATGCTGTGGAGATTAGGATCAGAAACTGGAAGATCCACATCGAATATTTTTGGGAGGTGAAATTTGTAGGCATGGTCTTTTAAATCCGTTGTCTGAAAACAATTCGGCACAGGACAAGTGGTGAGAGCATTAAGTCTCTTAATCTGACGATCGATTCTACGGGCTTCATAATTCTTCTTTATCTTTCTCTGCCCTTTCCTTTCTCTTCTTTTTCTCTTTTTCTGAGCTATTCGTCTCCTTTTTCGCACTTGAGAACTAGACAAACCTCTGTTGCGTAAATTTGAGGCAACACTGTCTTGCTGTTCCTCTTCTTCAGTTTCACTGTGACTACAAGATGAGACATCCTCCTCTAGATCTTTCTTTGAACCACCTGTTTGAAACAAAGGCTCTTGCTCTACTCCTCCACCTGTTGGATGAGTTTGCTCGTAATCAAAAACTCTGATTTGATCAGATCCCATATCTGGATTGATGTCATGATATGAGCTTGAGCCTCTGCTACTGTGGAAACCATGAGCCTGATTGTCAAAAGTTTTAAACCTTGATTCTCTGCTCTTTTCAGTTTGAGGGATACTAAAGGACTGAGGTGGAATGGATCCCATATTCTGCTGCATATTTTGCCCCCTTTGTTGCTGCATATTTTGTTGCCCTTGTTGCTGCATATTTTGTTGGCCTTGTTGCTGTTGCTTTGAGCTCTTTAATAATTCCCATTCAAATTCCAGCCCCTCTGCATGGAAAAGATTTCGGAATTCCCCTCGCTGAACAGGAGTGATGTACTGCAGCAGACAAGACAGGGCCTTCCAGTGAAGCAGTAATGCTGGACTGTTGACGGTATGAAGAACAAAAACCTCTGGTTCACTGTATCCATAGTGACGACAAAACGCCCTGAACGACTCATCCATTTTGTCTGAGATGGGCAAGCCCTGAGGAAGGATATTCTGGTTCCTTAAAAATCTACACAGGTCATCAAGATTTGAAGTGTTCCCCAGAATAGACATTGTTAATTCTTTCAAGGCTCGCATGCGCAGTTCATGCAAGGCAGGATTCTCCACAGAGAAACTCGTGTTAAAAATTTTCGGAAGGTGACATTTCATCATGTGTTCTTTGTTACCACCAACTTTCTCATGGCAATCTGACAAAGAGCACTTTTTATAATTCGTATTCAATGTCTTTGAATTATTCATATTTTGTGACCCATTAGACTGTTGAGAATTGTTGCCACTACATGTATTAGGTTTTCTTGTGTTTTGGATATTGCCTGACAATGTATTCTTCTGCTGAGAGGCTTGTACATGTTCATGTCTTTTGCCCACATACATTGCTTGACTGGTCCCTGATTGGCCAGTTTGTGACCTTTGACTTGCAGAGCTGAACACAGGCCGGTGAGAACTTTGAACAGTTGAAGGCTGCATAGACTGAGATCTTGGCTGCTCTCCTAGAAGTCCCAGATGATGACTCTGATAAATGTTGTCTGGCTTCTGTCCCAGTAACCCTGTTGGAATATTTCCTCTCCCTTGGCCCCACCCTGGTTGTTGGAACATCTGACTTCTTTGCCCATGGTTCTGTGGATTAATCCCCACAACGGCACCACCATGGCCTTGTGGATTAGCCATTACACTGGCACCACCAACTCTTGGAAACCTTGGTGCCTGCTGGTTTGGTCCTCGATTCAATGTGTTAAAATTTTGTTGACTTGGCTCTGGCACAGAATGGGATGGTCTAGTGTATGCAGGAATTCCAGGTCTGGGGTTTTCAAATCTAGTACCATATCCATAGGCTGGTTGGGATGATACTGTGTTTGGTCCAGGACCTGTATTCAATGAGTTTTGTTGATGGTATCCCAAACTGCCTTGATGTTGATGATAGGCTTGCAGCGATTGGTTAGAATATGTCATGGGATGCTGTCCTTGGTTGGGATTAGGAACACTCTGCCTAGAGCTATGATAGGATGGATTCACCACTGAGGCATTCGGAACACCAACCCTCTTAGAGTTTGGATACTGCTGTCTCACATTGGGAACATTGTGTGTATATTGCATATAGTTTCTATCCATCATTATGTCTTTTGATTATTTCACCAATCACCAGTTCTTATTTGCAGATGACAGTAAAATGCTTAAGAGTGGCATAAATTTGCTTATTGCTCAAAACTGCTTGTTATCAGCTTTTGGTTAATTAAACATTCAGTAGGTAAGAATCCTACCTTTATCTGTAGAATGTCCCACTGGCTATTTGGGAAACTTTACTGCTTCTCTCAAATTGATCACTAAAAATAAAGACCATAAGAATTAAGTTACATGTATCTGATCTATAGTACAATCTATAACATCATTCCAACATAAAAAAAAAACACACACACACACACACACACAAGGAGAAGCAGATGTTGCTTGCAATCAATGTTTCATATCACCAGTGAAACTTCCATCAAGGAATATTAGGAAGAGAGACAAAGCACATGATCAGTAACATCTATAGCAGCATTCTTTTTTTTATCAGTCAATATCAGCCAGTTAATCGAAATATTTTTTCTTGACATTCAAAGCTTACACAAAAGTAAAAATTCAATAACAAATAAAAATTCAGCTTATTCAAACATATTCTAGTATAAAATATTTTTTGAAATATAATTCTAGTATAGTGATTAAAACATGAACAGGTAATTCATCAATTTTTTGCTGGAAATGACCCGCAATTTCAGTCCTAGCTTGAATCAATGAAGAAAAAAATGGTCCTGTAAAATACGGCAACAAATCTAGACCACTAAATCAGGTACCAGCAGAGATATATCTTCATTTGAAGGGCACATACTTATAACAGAGTTTTCATTTTCATACCTTAAATCTCTTTATTTTTTTTTCTAGTAAATTTTTTAATCAATAACTCAGTCCTATACAGTCAAAACATTATTACACTCTTATAAAAAAATTACTTGGGCTCAATAAATAATTTAATATTTTAATATACACCTGTAATACATTAGATGTTTACTTGTATTTCATATGTTCAATAGTTATCATAGTTATATCATGTATCACATTAAATATCAATTACAACAAACTCCATACACCCTATCATAAAAATAATTAAACTTTGCAACTAGATCCTATACCGTGTATATGGACCCATGCAGGTTCTGCTTTCCATCACTTTTAGGTGATTTAGAAAAAAAAACCTTTTTTATCCTATACCTTTTATTTTAGAAAGACTGAAATCAATGAAAAAAAATTTGTCTTCTACAAGGACATATTATCTGAAGGTATTGACAAAAACGAAAACAATATTCTATAACACGGATTTACAATGGGAAAAACTCCAGTCTATAACCATTTCAACGAGTTGGATAAAGCAAATATAAAATCACATAATTATAGATGTTCTATTTATCTCATACAGTTTGATTTATATTACGAAGCTTTTGAGACAGCCCCTTTTTTGACCCGAATGTATTTGTTTCAAAGATTAAACGACAATGCAACGTTGTGTTATGCGGTTATTGTGACCTTGCGCAATACAATATAGTACGTCATTTTGGAGATAAATTTATATAACTGATTTAATGTGAAGTTTCAATAATAAATCTTGAAATAATTTTTTATTTTAAAATATTTTTCTTGAAGCTCAATCACTAAATTAAATGGAAATACTGATCAGAACAAGTTTGAATGTTTCGAAATTTAATCTTACAATAATAAATAATTATATCTATTAAAACAAACATTGTTTATAACGGTGCTCATGCTCCATGAAAAGACTTAATGTGTTATAGGAAATTGAACGTCACAGATTTTCCAATGCAAACATAAGAGGAAATGTTTACACTGAATGTATATTATAATGTATATAATGTATATATTTTTATGTGTTGATAAAATGATGAAACCATACACTGGTAAGACACTTTTACCACATTATATTCATTTGCCATAAAAATGTTAAAATAGCAATATTTTTCATAATTTTGGGAAGCTAAAGAGAAGCACACTAAAAAGTCAGTATAATCATGATTAATGAACATAATGAACTATATGAAAGATGACATTAGAACAAACTTATCAAATTTATTGTAAACTTTAAAATAAATTGACATACAGTGTATACATTGATTGTTTTTTCCCTAATGAATTTTATGATTCCCCCCTTTTTCCACGAGTCCCTTTTTAATCAAAGTACTGAAGAACTGACGGGAGTTGATTTTGTCGATGTTTATTTATTTTGAAATCAATAATATGTTATTTTGCATTATAAGTACATGTAGTTTCTAATTTGAATTACGCACATTTTTATAATATGAATTTTTGGACTTTTTCAACAAGAATGTTGAGAAACCCCCATATGAGTCATGTTAAACAATATTTAAAGATAAAATTCATTCAATCAAACTATGTATCAGTAATAAAAATATTTCTCCAATATTGTATGGATCCAAGCAATATTGAACTCTAGTCTCGTTCAACCAAATGCTCGGCTGACACCGTAAATCTCCGACAAGGATTTACGGAGACAGCCGAGAACGAGACTATATTGAACTCTGGCGTAGGAATACATACGACTACAAAAAATATTTAAATTGTTCGTACCATTTCAAATCTGACTATTTTCAAGGTATTCATGAATAAGTTTCCTTAAAAAACAATGCTTTAGCATACATTACATCAAATTTATCAATTATTTTCCAGAACTAAGTCTTGTCAGCAGCAGTGATTTGTGCTGAGGTCCAAACACTGTTTCCCTTTCGGTTTGTCTGAGTAACTGCATAGGAGAGTTGATTAAAATCAACTCCCAAAAACTCAGAAAAATCACGAGACCTACCCAGCTGCTACCATAAGAGTCTTGCATTGCACGAGTGCTGAGAATAAGGGACTTACAAAGTGTCTTTCAACAAAACACAATGTAGCAATCACCACAGTGATATCGCTGATATACACCGGCATCTTATCAACTACAGTCTTTGATAATAACTGATAATTATAATAAGGGGATAAACTAGAAATCTACATCTCCGTCTTAGCTTTATCTCAACTTCCGAGAATTTAATAGGTCAAATGCGTCACATTACTGAAATGAAAGTGAAATAAATATGTCACAAACAAGCACTTCACACTTACTTTTAACGATATGCACAGTATCAAGCTTTATTCCAACAGATACTTAAACACAAGCACTGTTGTTGTTTGACCCTTTCTGCCTTTCGTCATTTTCACATTTCGCACAGAATAGAACAACGATCCCGACTCGTAAAGAAATTCGAGCCCGATTCTATTTAGAACCGATTGGGAATAAGTACAGGATTCGAAGTCGGAGGGGCACCAGTTGTACATGTTGTAGGCAGGGGGCCTGAGGCCGCCTTTCGTGAGGCCCCAAAGGGTCCAGTGCAAAGTCCAGGTGGGGATCCTGGATGCAAAGGCAGAGAAAGCTCCTCGATTCTAGAGAATTTGTATCATAATGGTAAAAACGAAGCCGGGTCTCCTGCAAAGTTCAACTTTTTATTTCTACTCGTGATTATATAATATAACGTTACAGAAAAAATAAACTTAAAAAATTTTTCAACAGCTGTTCAAGGTTTGTAGATTTAAGACATGCAGTAAACCCATTAAAAGCTGTAGCCTTGCAAACATATGAGAAACAAAGAATTTTATCTTTGTCTAAGGGATGACCGCATGTAATTTAGTTGTAAATTAAATTATTTTTTAAAAGTTTAATGGGGAGATGTAAGTGAAAATTTAAACCATGAAGTCTGTATTATAACAAATATGGAAAGTGTTAAAAACACTAGCTAACTTATACAATTGCTCAAATATGGCTGATTGGTATCATTTGAACCCATCGGGAGCGTGATTAAATGGGCTTTCTATACGTTACACCACTGAACCCACCGATTTTCTTCAAACTTCACCGTTAAAATCTGTTTAACGAGGCCGGGTTTAATTTGTTCTGCCCTAGATTTGTTAATGAAATTTTTGACTTAAATTTCTACTAAAATAATCATTATTATAAGATGAAAAAAAACCCCAGACATTTACCACATCGTTTGTTTAGAGGGTCATCTCAAAGTTGATTAATTTTTAACATAGGACCCTATGAAATTTTGCTTGAAATGTATCAATTTTGCACATTATGGATTCGTCCATCATTATTGAGACCTGCATGCACAGAAGCATTTAATTTTCTATCTATTTCGATAATTCATTTTTTGAAAATTAAACAATTGGAGCGCGTTTCTATATTCATCAGCAAAAACAACATCGAACTTATATTGGTGATATGAATGTTTATTTCAATGGTACATGAGGTATACAAAAAACAAAAAAATATTTATGTTCAAATGCAAGGTCAAGTTAGGGAGAAAACAGAGTTATTAATAAATAAATCGAACTAATATTTTTCTTAACAAATATCGACATTTTTTTTAATGAATCAATGTCATTAGTAATCATAAGATTCCCAAATTTATAAGTGTTAACATTTGTTGAATATTTTTCTTCAATTTATTGGTTGTGGAATAAAGAAAATGCCTGGCATTCCATAACATAGTGGTATTTCTCGACTAAAGTGTTTTTATTACATATAGTGAACAAATTCTATGACATCTTTCTATGTTATTCCATCTTCCAGTTTCAGTTGGTAATTTATGATTACACAGGTTCAAAATTTTGTAAATATGAATCATTTGGGAGTTTCTTAAGATAAGATTCCTGTCCAAAGCTTTTCTTTAAAATTCTGTAATTCAAACATTTGGGTGAATTGTCTACATTCCTGAACAATATCTTGTAAATATCTGATTGATGAGCGCCTCTTTAATTTATCAATAGATTTTAGCCAATTCATACTAGTAGAAAATTTTTGAATATTCCGGACATAGGAAAGACCACATGAGTTAAGAATATCTCTTAACATATTTCTACCATGGGTGCATAAACGACCCCTCAGAAAAACATTTATAAAAATAGCGATACATTACAATGCGTAAGTTTACAATTATGCGCCACTAGAAGTTAAGCCCAATAATTGATACAAGAGTATTTTTCAAATACAGTGAATTCCTTTTAGTCGAATGTGGACATCCGGAAGTATTCTTTACCTTTTTATTTTGTTGTATAACTAACAAGACATAATTGTTTTGAAATTATTTTATATCATCAGTGATTAACTTTTCAAATATGTAATTGTAAAAGTTCGAATTTGTTTCTCTAAAACAGTAATTTATTTTTGTTACCCTACCATAATTTTTCATTTACTTTCATATCGATGATGTCTGCTATACAGGAAAAAAAATGATTTGAATTTATTTTATTGTATATCTACATAATGGGATTAGGCACAAGTTCCCTACTTTTTATTCCACCAGAAAAAAAGATCATATTTCCCGAGGGAAATATGATTTTTCTGGGGGAATAAATCTTCATATTTCCCTCACCATCATACAATAAAAATGTTTATTGTACCGAACAACAAATGATTAAAAAAATGCGTCGATTTTCAATAATTTTTTGACTTGTCGAAAGCAATAACGTCGAGATTTTTAGGGTTTTTCATAAATTCGAAGTGTAGTAAAATTGATTTTTAATTGTGGCATAAAGAGAATTTAACTGATTAAACATTTTTCATTTCATAATATTTGTCAACATCGTTTAAAACATACATTGAATTTTTCATACCTTTTTCTCAAGAGATTTCCGAAGAGGTGACGTGAGATATTTATTTTGTCGCCCGGTCACGTGACTCTCTAGACCAATCAGACGATGCGTTATATAGAATATTACAATATAATCGCGGTATTTCTGTTTACGTATAGTAGTATTTCTGTTTACGTATAGTAGCACGCGCTGAAATTGACATATTTGACGTCGGAAAATTTTTAAAACTAGTAAACAGAGGCACGCTGAACACCGCTGAGGTAAAAATTAAAGGAAACTCCCAATAGCATTAGTTTGATTCTGGAAATATTTCCGTATTGATAGATTTTTTTTTTTACAAAATGATTTAACTGCCGTGATATAACAATCATAGGACGGGCCACAGGCACTTGTTTCTGAGAAAAAATGTTTACCCTATAGTATAATAATTATTATTATACTATAGGGTAAAATTTTTTTCTCAGAAACAAGTGCCTGTGGGACGGGCTCATAAATTTTAATATGGAACACCATACCTAATTGTAGCATAATGTACAGTGTATGTCAGATGTGGTTTCATTGTTTTAGAATGTCAACAATCTAATTAAAATTATACCCTTCAAACTCCCGTATTTATATGTCGCTTTGGCATATCAAAGACAGGAGCATTATGAATCTAATTCTAATATTAGACTGGAATGTTACATAATACTACATATACAATATGCACACTGTAATTTTACTCCTAAATCTTTATGTCCTTACGAGACCTTCGTAGTTTAAATGTTGACTGAAAATTCAAACATGGCGAATGAAAAAGAAGGAAACCATGCTGAAATTGTAAGATACCAGTGTCATGTCCATGAGAAAGACTTGATGCCATTACTTTGTAGTGACTATGAATGTCCGGTTTGTTTTGATTGCCTGACCACTAACCATGCTGGACACAAAATGGGTAAATTGTCTGAATACATAGACGATAAAATCGATGAGCTAAATGACGTAGTACAGAAAAATGACTCAACGTGTTTTGATGTGAAGAGGATTGAAGAAAATATACAGAAAAGACGACAAGAGGGGAAGAAGCAAGTTGAAGAAATGTTGCAGCGAGTCACAGCCACAGAAGAGGAGATAGTGAAAGAAGTTAAAAATGTCTGCCAGCAGACGATTGATCAAATAACAAATCTAGCAGCGGAAATCGAAAACCCAATGGTGAAAGATGAACAACTTTTGAATAGTTTTATGTCTTGTAATCTGTTTCGAAAAGATAGTGATGAAGATTGTATCAGGTGCTTCTTCTTCTACAATAAATTGAAAATGCTCGGCCAAACATATGGTTCTGATGGCCAAGAAGGTGTGCCCTTTACTTTGGTAACACGTGGTTTGTCGACTGAAAAGATCTATGAACTGGCTAGATCTGATCATAAAGTTACAGACGACCAACTATCATCGGATGAATACTTGGAACAAAGCGACACACCGACAAACCCCCATAAATTAAAAAAATGTGAATATGGCATTGAATGCTATGAATATAAGCAGCCGTTTACAGAGGGAGCAATCGATTGTATCACATTAATTTCAGGTGACAGAAGTATACTTCGTAGCAAAGATGCGTTATATTACCAATCTAGTACTGTCACAGAAAAACTGGTAGACAATGTCGAACATTTTACGTACGTTTCCGAAACGGACGAAATTCTCGTTATACTGAAAGGACAATTAAGTAAAATTTATAGAAGACCACTATCAACAAAAAGTAATGAGCTGTTCTTTTTTATGAACTTCAGTTACCAAGAAGTTCTTTGCATAGGACATAACGCTACGGCTTATATTGTAGTTGTATTAAAGGGATTACAACATTTGAAGAATGCAACTTACATTTGTACTTTAGATGATACCGGCTGTGAAACAAAACCCACTCAAACATTTAATGCTTCAATAGTGAGAAAAGATGGTTTAAAACTTCTTAAATCTTCGTTTTTGATCATGGACAATTGCACCGTTTCTGTGACGAAAGGATTAACATTTGAAAGCCTGTTCACTTACAGGGGGAAAATTGGGAATAACCAGGTATCAACGTTTTCCCCTGCCGATGCATGCACAGATCCAGATGGAAACTACCTGGTAATCGATTCTAATGACAACACAGTCCACCTGCTGGATCAAAATGGAAAATTTTTGCGGATCGTCATGTCCGCTGAAGATGGACTAAGAGGAATAAGGTCCATTGAGTTAGACATGTATGGATGGATTTGGATGGGATGTAACGATGGAGCTATGCATTTTGTGAATTATCAGCATTTCAAAAGGACAACCCGGAAAGAAAGATATCTGCAAAGACAGAAGAAAATTAAAGCAACAGGCATTTCGTAAAGTGAAACAAAACCAGACACGTTTTACTTACAAGAGACAAACACTTCTCAACCAACTCACAGTGACTGATAAACCAACATTTTGATAGTAAAACACGCACTTTATACACTTCAACCAACATGATAATTGCTTATTGAAAATCGGCACATTTATCTAGTGGGCCTCTTATAAGAGTGTTTACTGAAAGATAAATAACGTGTAAACTGGAACATTTATGAACAAGCGTTTTTATCTCATACAGAAAACTGTTTATTAGGGAAATGATTTCAAAACCTTCCCAGAGTTCAACCGGGTTAGTTCAATTATGGCTTAGTAAACCGTGAGGCATTGTATATGAACTTGGTTTATCTGTAAAAGAAGTTGTTTCAAATAAAATCAACAAATGAGTGAGTGTTAAATTACATGTATGTATTTTTTATACAAAATTAATTCTACAGTTACAGCTTACTTTAATGATATTTTTAACTGCATTAATAATATTTTTTCACCATCGGGGTTTCCGCAATACCGGTTGTAACCGGTTGTAGAATAACGTTCTTTCGTCTTCTCTCTTTGCAACCCTTTTGAATTAAAAACAAAATTAATTTTACTTAAAATTCAATCGAAAATGAAATTTAATATAAGTAAAGGAATATTTGCTTTCGATGTCGTTGCATAAATGACTGCGTCAGGTAGGCAGACAAGTTTCAAGTGTCATCACGCACTTTTTGAATTGACCAAACAATGACAGAAGCAACATTTTAAATATTCAAATGTTGTTAAAAAATTTACTGAAGAAATTATATTAAATCATGATTTATATTATTTTTATGTATTTATAATTATAATATTAATAGGATATTTTTAAATGAAAAAAAAATAGCTTAAAAAAATAAAATAAGCAATGAATTATTATTCTTATAGCATTATGAGTGATCAAATACGGTCGGGTGTGATCAAATCTTTATTGGATTTTATCAATTACGACCGTACTGTATCACACTACTCAAAGAATATTTTCTTATTCCTGTTAAAATAATTATTTACAATTTCCAGCGGTTTTTTTCTATGATACGATTTTTTTCATTTTAATTTATTTTTGTTATTTTTTGTGAAACTATATTATAGAATGACAATTTTTAGAAGAATAATTTCAAACTTTGAAGACAGACATGGGGTTTCATTCATCAAATATAGTGAAAATGGCAAGGATTCAAGTTGATTCATTTTCATTTTCATTTATTATTCAATCAGTCTTTTTGTTACAGGAATTTGCCATTTACATCAGTTTTTAGCTTTATTAAAATATAAAAAAGGTTAAAAAATTGCCCATTAATACTATGTATACCCTTTGGGATTAACTATCAGCCCCTTTACTCTCTTCCTATGAAGAGGAGAGGATCGTTCATGTCCTAACGAAACCTTTGTAGTTTAAATGTTGACTGAAAATTCAAACATGGCGAATGAAAAAGAAGGAAACCATGCTGAAATTTTAAGATACCAGTGTCATGTTCATGAGAAAGACTTGATGCCATTACTTTGTAGTGACTATGAATGTCCGGTTTGTTTTGATTGCCTGACCACTAACCATGCTGGACACAAAATGGGTAAATTGTCTGAATACATAGACGATAAAATCGATGAGCTAAATGACGTAGTACAGAAAAATGACTCAACGTGTTTTGATGTGAAGAGGATTAAAGAAAATATACAGAAAAGACGACAAGAGGGAAAGAAGCAAGTTGAAGAAATGGTGCAGCGAGTCACAGCCACAGAAGAGGGGATAGTGAAAGAAGTTAAAAATGTCTTCCAGCAGACGATTGATCAAATAACAGGAATCTAGCAGCGGAAATCGAAAACCCAATGGTGAAAGATGAACAACTTTTGAATAGTTTTATGTCTTGTAACCTGTTTCGAAAAGATAGTGATGAAGATTGTATCAAGTGCTTCTTCTTCTACAATAAATTGAAAATGCTCGGTCAAACGTATGGTTCTGGTGGCCAAGAAGGTGTGCCGTTTACTTTGGTAACACGTGGTTTGTCGACTGAAAAGATTTTTGAACTGGCTAGATCTGACGTTACGGACGACCAACTATCATCAGATGAAAACTTGGAACAAAGCGACACACCGACAAACCCTCATGAATTAAAAACATGTGAAGGTGGTATTGAATGCTATGAATATAAGAAGCCGTTTACAGAGGGAGCAATTGATAGCATTACATTAAATTCAGGTGACAGAAGTATACTTCGTAGCAAAGATGCGTTATATCACCAATCTAGTACTGCCGTAGAAAAATTGCTAGACAATGTGGAGCATTTTACGTACGTTTCCGAAACGGACGAAATTCTCGTTATACTGAAAGGACAAAGTAAAATTTATAGAAGACCCCTCTCACCGAAAAACAATGAGCTGTTCTTTTTTATGAGCTTCAGATTCCAAGAAGTTCTTTGCATAGGACATAACGCTACGGCTTATATTGTAGTTGTATTAAAGGGATTACAACATTTGGGGAATACAACTTACATTTGTACTTTAGATGATACCGGATGTGAAACAAAACCCACTCAAACATTTAATTCTTTAATGATGAGAATTGATCGCTTTAAACTTCTTAAATCTTCGTTTGTGATCATAGACACTTGTACCGTTTCTGTGACGAAAGGATTAACATTTGAAAGCCTGTTCACTTACAGGGGGAAAATTGGGAATAACCTGGTATCAACGTTTTCCCCTGCCGATGCATGCGCAGATCCAGATGGAAACTACCTTGTAATCGATTCTAATGACAACACAGTCCACCTGCTGGATCAAAATGGAAAATTTTTGCGGATCGTCATGTCCGCTGAAGATGGACTAAGAGGAAGAAGGTCTATTGAGTTAGACATGTATGGTTTGATTTGGATGGGATGTAGCAATATATCTATGCATTTTGTGAATTATCAGCATTTCAAAAGGACAACCCGAAAATAAATATATCTGCAAAGACAGAAGAAAATTAAAGCAACAGGCATTTCGAAAACTGAAACAAAACCAGAGACGTTTTGTTTACAAGAGACAAACACTGCTCAACCAACTCACAGTGACGGATAAACCATCAATTTGATAGTAAAACACGCACTTTATACACTTAAACCAACATAATAATTGCTGATTGAAAATCGGCACATTTCTCAAGTTGGCCTCTTATAAGAGTGTTTACTGAAAGATAAATAACATGTAAACTGGAACATATTTATGAACTAGAGACGAGCTCGTTGCAAGCAACGATTAGGTTTTCCGTCGTAGCTGCGTCATACTTGTGACGTGTTACAAACAATTGATAGGTGACCATAGTACAATATTAGATGTGTAAACACTGAGAAACAAAGTATTCCATTTCTGTGACCGCGTAGATTTTACGGTGATAGAGAATTCGTCTGGATCTGCATCGGTCGTATGCAGTACGAACCGGGTGAGGGAATGTTGGCATACAGTGTATAAGGTAAAAGGTTGGGGCGCGCTGTGGGCCGTAAGCTAAAACGAAGGGTAGGTTTGCCGTATTCCCGAAGGGTCAACAGTATACAGTTCCAGAGAAATAAACAGGCAATTGATGCAGGATTGCACATTATTGGACGAGACTCAACGATGGCAACATTATAACAATTTAACAAACAGACATGTTACAAACAAGTCGGATATGGCCAGAAGTGGCCTCCGGACTCAAGACTCTGGGAGAGTCGGACGTGGCCGGGGCTGGCCGCAGTATTCCAGACTGCGCATTGACAATTGTACATAACTATTTACAAATTAAGAAACACGAATTCCTTTTCTGAACCATATGAACTGCAGGGCAGTTACTAGACGGAGACAGTAAACATAACCTTCCTTAAAGTGATGATATGCAATAAAAATAATTAACAATAAGGGGGCCTACTAATGCATTTATTTGTGTTTTCTTCTTTTTAATTACGATTTTATTTGGTTGATGTTACTAGGATGGCAATAAGTTATGGATATACAGGGGAAATGCCACCAGTCTCCTCTCCCGTCTCACCTCATGACCATATATCTAGAGCAAATAAACTTTAAGAGCCTAAATACACTATACATGTAGATCACATACTTCACTGTCATTGAGCATGAATAACGCTGCCCTGTACTACATCTGCTTTAAGAAAAGGAAAAGCTAGGACTTTCAATAACACCAGTCAAAAGTTGTCAGTGTAATGAATACACTCCCCAACTTTCATTGAAAAACTCTACACCTTACATTATCAGTAAAAAGGTTACACCCTTTCCTTGAAGACGTAGGACCATACAATGTATGTATGCATGTCCAAAAATTTCTAATAAAAGAGCAAAAACACAAAAATCTAAACAAAATCAAACTAAGTACTTCACGCAGGTTCAATTATCGTTCTCTGGCAGGAACTAGCCTGTCGGTTCCAGAGTTAAGTCACGGCACCAATGTAATCGTATAGTGGTTTTTATAACGTCACGGCACCAATGTAATCGTATAGTGGTTGTTATAAACGTCACGGCACCAATGTAATCGTATAGTGGTTATAACTTTTATTTATACCAAGAGTTCAATGATATTCTTAAGTCTATAGTCGCTTAAGTTAAGTCAATCTCAAATCCGTCTGTTTTCTAAGTCTAAATCCAAATCTCCATAATAATGTAAAGATTCTAGAAATTTATATCAACGCTCAATCACTCTGTCAGATATATACGTTTACTTCAAAATAACAAGTACCTTTATTCCAATTTCAATGTAAACATGTAAACGAAAACAAGTGTTATGGATCCATATATTTATTAATGAGCAAATGTTATATACACAAATATACAGTTATACAAACTTCCCGTTATCACCATCCTTACCAAGTTACAACGTAAATGTAAGCCTGCCTTAAAGTTAATTGAAAGTCCAAGTAACCCAAGCCTAATGCCAACCCACTTAGCACGGACTAAACGCCTAGCATGCTACACAATGGAAATTTACGGGACAATAAACAAAACACTTAGCGAGGCAATGAACGAGACGAGAAACGGAGACTGAGGCCCACCCATCTACCCGGGGAAGTGAGTTGACTCGAACCTTAGAGAAGATTCCACGTCAACTGCCAGACGAAGGCAAATCCTGACTTTATATACACCGCGCTCTGGGGGGGGGGGGGGGTGTTTCTCTTAACCAATTAGAACGACTATATGTATTTATAACTCAAACCGGCTTTTCCCCACATCATTATGAATAACACCTGTGTCAGACACTTTCCGAATGATACTTAAACGAACACAACCAATCATATTTATAGTTACGTTTTTCTTAAGCTGTGAACGAACATGTTCTTGACATGTGACCATGCTAAATATAATCCTATCACAAGTGACAGGTTCGCAGATATAAAATAATTAAATAAACTCAATGAGTCTTTGATGTCCAAGAAATGAAAATCTGATAATTGCACAATGTTGTTTTAAGAGATAAACAGTCTTTGAGACATGACACTCTGTCTCTTTGAAATAACATATAAAGTCTGAAAAGTGTCATTTACTAAATAAAAAGGTAACTATGTAAGAAATAAACTGTGAGAAAAAATTACGAAACAGATGTTGAATTTTACAAGTGAAGTAAAAAAAAAATTATAATTGAACAGTGCATTTTGCACGATGATAGTACATGTTTATAAGCAAATACAGATCTTAACACGTTGTCTCTAGTTTGATTCGCCGCATTTTATTCACAGAGTGGGACTGTGGTTATGCCCGGTACGAAGGTAAAAAGACCATTGGCAAACGTTTTACACGCATTTTTATCGAATTCAAGCGCCAATGAATCTCTTAGTATATATGCGGAGATCCTGGAAATTTTACAAGGGGTTTTGAAGAATAATTTTGTATTTCGAGGAGGGGGAACATGTGCGGATCAGAAAATTTTTCCGGGGTGGGGGTTGGAAAAAAGTCAGACGGTTATTTGTGTTTGCCAAGGGATGTCCGAGGCATATTTGGTAAGTTTATAATGTACACGTAATTGAAAGAAATTTCGCTGAGGGGGTGGGGGGGTGGGGGTGGGGTCTGGAACCCTTCCCCTTCTAGACCCGCGCACGGAGAAGACCGATGTCGGTAATTTTACTGTAATTTTAACCATTTTTATTTAATTATTCATGTTCATAATTATCAGAAAACCAATATTACCTTTCAAAGCAGTTAAAACTTAAGATACCAACCATTTAGTCTCGGTGAGTATTGCGTCCGCGTACGAAAATAATGGCAATTTTCAAGACATTCGGATGGACGATCTGTGTCCTAGGTCGTCCATCCGATTCTTTTTCTGACTAAAAGCTACAGACCTGCAGTTAGAGATTGTCAAACTCTTATTGATGATGTCAATTTGTTTGTCTCAAAGAATCATTTTTTAAATCAATAAAGTTTTACCTTAAAAAAAAGAAAGAAATCGGGCACAATTTTCAATGTTAGCATTTTACAATTTTATGGTCTAATAAAATTTCAAGAAACAACTCATCATTGCTTTATCCGAAATATTGCATGAAAAAATTTTACATCGCATCTTTTAAATTACAAACAGGCATAAAGAGAGACTGAGAACCAATTTCTTCTCTTTTTTTTTACATCAAAAGAAATTCAAAAATAAATCAAATATATTTTTTCTTTGTATGCGTTAATGAAAATGTAGATCAGCAAGGGGTTCTTTTTCGTGCAAGCACCTACTTAACAGATTGTTACACGGGTCTACAACGATGACAACTATCGAAAAGGCAATATTGTGGGTGAAGGATGAATGTGTAGTTTGTTTTTAAGTTTATTTTTGATACATGTAATTATATTTATCTGGATCAGTTATGTTTGTTAGTTTGTTTTGTTTATTAAAGAGGGGAATAAAGAAATGAGTAATTTCCAAGCACGTAACATCGTTACAAGAAAAAAAAATTTGAATTTTTTCCAAAATTTTCAAAATTTCACTCATAATTTCATGATTTTCATACCATTTTTTACATGCTTCCAAAATGGGGGGGGGGGGGCAACTCCATGATAATTCAATTTTTTTAATGTAAATTTTATAGAAATAGTTGCTTCGAGAAAAAATGGGGAGAGGACATCTTTATGTCATATAACATGTGAAACTGATTTCATTATACCCACAAGCTTGAAATATTGAAATAATTTTAATGAAAACAATGTAAATAGACGTCATAAATCCCATATCAAATGACATATTACCACTTGATTCTGCGCGTCTTTTTAATGAATTTATAAACAGCAGCAAATTCTAAAATGTATTTTTAAAGGTTATGTTAGCTGCAAGTCTGTAGACCTTGTATGAAAAATTACGGATGGTAGTCAATTTTTCCGGGATACAGACTGAGCGGTACATATAAGCAGCTAAGGTAACTAAGAATGATTCCAATAAAATACTTTGTTGAGTAATGCAAGCTTTTCAGAAAGCAATACTTATATTTGTTTAAAATATTACACACAAATACTTCGTCTTACATTCGCTATTTGTAGCACAAGCAGAACCAGTATCAGTCTGACCGGCCTTACCATATACATTGTTGGAATTTTATTGTCCTAGCATTGCATTGCTCTGCATGTACACAATTTCTTTTAAAAATTAAACACTTAAAGTGTTCATCTATATGGCTACACAAAACGTACACACATGATTCAAAATAACCCAGACGGAAAACGGTAAAGAATTCAGTCATTGAGTCTACATTTTATAGAACTTGTAAAAAAACACATTGCGGGTCTGAATGTTTGTTGATATGTCAATCTATCAATATACAGTTTGTTAATTATTTTCGATTGCTAAGGCTACAGCGTATTTGATGAACATTGAACGTTAACATTTTTTCCATGCCACTTTTTTCCATGAAAGATAGCGAATACAAGTATAAAGCATTTATAAATTTATTTAATTACCTCTTTAGAATTGTGTATGGAATAAATAAATTATAAGTTAGTGCTGAAGGTTGTTTGGTATTTTCGTTTGTAGATGTTTTGCAAGTAAAAAACCTGAAACGCGGGCAAGTCATAATTAATATCCCTAATAACCGTAACTTAAAACTAGCGGCTTTGGATTCAAATATTATCGTATACGAATATTAAGTTCACTATTTAAAATCATCTCCACGATGATAATTATATTATATCCATCAGTTTTTTTTTTTTGCTTTAAAAGAATTGTTCTATCGGGAGCAATCCCGCGTTCGTTTAAATTGCCAGCGTACATTTGTCATGTTAGTAATACACATTGTGCTTTATATGACGGCCGTGTATACGTATTGTAGAAAAGTTGAGTTTAATTACCATGCATTGGAACCATTTTATTAACACATCTCCCAGTACTGAAACAATTCAAAATGCCTCTGTTACAGTAACAGAGTGGGGCATTAATCGTGTACGTCCAGCTCTACAAGCACATGCACTGTCGTCTAGGCGACGGCCTGAATACAGCTAGTGACTCTCCTATCGATCGGTTACCTGAGTCTCGTAATGCATCTAAATATAGACAGGGGCACAGTTATGAAACAAACAACAAAAATAAGGTCAAAGAGGTTTATCTATATGAAATGAAAATGTACATATGTATAAAAACATTTGGGAATTTTATGTGGAATTATTTTTGCGCGCTACATGTATCAGTTAGTGCATTACAAGAAGCCCTTTCATAACCTCATAAACGTGCGCACCCCCACAAAAAATGGACCGAACTGACAACAATTGTTTTTGCAAATACTGACTATAAATTACAAAAACATTAAATTGAATACTATAGAAGGATTCAAAATTAATTTTTTTACAACTTTGCATCAATAATGCATTAGAAATGTTTATTCCTTTTTAAGTTATTGACAAGACACTTTGGACGCCTCTAACTCCCTAATTATAAGGGCCAGCCCCTTTTTCGGTATACCGAATGAAAGGTCTAGGTAAGACCAAGAACTTTTAAAATACATGTTATAACAAATTGTTATCAGGTAGAAAACTAACACGGAAAATACGCGAATTTTTTAAATTTTTTTCTTACCTTTGTTTCAACATATATACCTCCCCTTTTTTTGCATTTAAATAATAAATAAAATATATCTCGCACAAATTCAATGTATTAGCTTCCACACCAGCCCATCTTTGAGACTCTGCCAGTCATCGTTAAAGCTAAACCCCCTGGACAAAAGAAGTCGTTACATTTTTCTTAAAGGGAAATAACTCAAAACCGGATAGGGATTTTCCTCAACTAAAACATGCAACAACAACATCACGCGGCATGTTATCAGTCCTGAAAATTTCAAAACAATCAGTGAACAAACGAGCGAGATATTAAGGATCAAAGTTGGCGTCTAGAAGAAAAACAAAAAAATAAGAAATTTGAAAATTTTTCAGAATAATAGTAAGGTTTTCCGCTGAGAGCGGAAAACCTTAATAAGCGTTTTTATCTCATACAGAACACAGGTGTCGGAAGAAAATTGAAAGTGGGGGGGGGGGGGGGCTAGACTGATTCTCAGAAATATTAAGAGAAAAAAACCTAATTTCCACCCAAATGCATCAATGACTGCGTCAGGTGAGCAGTCAAGTTTCAATTATCATCAAGCACTTTTTGACAACGACAAAAACAACATTTTTTAATATTTAAATGTTGTTAAAACTTTTACTGAAGAAATTATATTAAATCATGCTGTGTATTATTTTTATATGTTTCGAATAATATTACGATATTTTTAAAATTTGGAAAAAAAAGCTGAAAAGCAATAAATAATAATGATGCCATTTTTTCAATACACTGTTATACTGAGTATATGGTACTTTTCCCTGTGTTGGGTCAATATATGAAACCATTTGGTCACTGTTAAATCCAAATGATGGTTTCGTATATCAGCTGGTTGGTTTGCTACATGTATATACATGTACAACATGTTAATTTGTCAGCTTTGCCTATCATTACGTATATATTTGCGGTAGACTGAACAGCAAAAGTTACTGTAACATCCGTTAGTTTAATTTCAACATTTAGCTACTTATTACAGTTATCTACAATCAATTGAGAGCTTTGATTTGTTTATGTTTGTATGTGTTTTGTATCACAACTCGTATGTAGGTACATAAAGCTTATAATCTATGGGGCACGAGTCAGCCACAAAATATATAATTTACAATCGGTTTACAATCAGTCTTCAATGGAATATTCTAATGCACTTATAATTTCACTCTTTTATAATTAGATTGACGTAGATGTGATTGTTTTGAAATCATATCATTATGTTTTATCTTTCTAAGTTGATTTTGTTTAGCTTTAGCACGCAAATAAATACATGTAAATTAAAAATACTCAAGTCCTTTTGTTGATATTGGTCTGATAAAAATTGTTAACCTTAGCGAGCAAAAAACTAGTTTCAGATACATGCGCAAAACGTTCACTACTAAGGCATTTGTCTCAAATTTGTTAAAATGCAGATCCTAATTGGATACAACTTGAAAGTATCACAAGACTATAAATAGACTTATTTTGGCATAAATAGGGTTTACTGTCTTTTTTACAAATACACAAATTTTTTGTTTGTTTGTCGTTTCGGCTAGTACATTTTCGTCAAAAGATGAATATACACTAGCCACGACGATCCAGTCAACTCAACAATTTTAAAAGCCGACAGATCACGTGTTTGCATTAAGTAAATGGCACAAAATCTTTATACTTATTTTATTAGTATTAAAGCATACGTTTAATGAATATATTTGTAGAAGAAGTTGTAGAAAAAAGAGGACGAGATCGTGAAAGACGCAAAAAAAAAAATGCCAGTAGACGACTATCAGCGGAAACAGTTTAAATACTTATATGACTTGAAAGTTAATCCGAAAGAGATGAGGATTGTGTGGTCATCTTTCATTCTTATTTTTCTCTCTGGATTAAATTCTTTAATAAAAACACACGGATACACGCAGTGTTTTTTCTGAACTTAACTGAGACATTTAGTTAATCGAATCTATCGTAAGATGATTATACAGCTCTGCTTTCAATGACCACCGGCGTCACAGATAATTAATTGGATCATATTAAACGTTTTGGTTTCCAGTATTTAATCTTTAAATCTATGGAAAAAAATAACATCTTTCTTTCAAGATTTTGTTTTGAATCTCAATCTACGGATACGATCATCTTTCAGTTGAATTTAATATAAACATTGTTACCAATACCCTTATTAATGTATTTTCTCAAAATCCTCTGTTCTTCTTAGTTTAATAGGAGATAAAGCTGGAAAATATTTTACCACACTTTTGGTACAGTTCTACAGATTCGAATTTGGTATGACATGAACGAAATGAATGCGAAAAGATTATCCTTCAACAAAAATAGTCTTAAGTCGAAAACCTAACAACATATGGGCCAAGTAAGTGACATGTTTCAGGATTACAAGGACATGTACCTTAAAAATCTAGATGAAATTCATACCCCACAAGGGCTATTTGAAGCAGCAAGGGCGTTCCTTTTTTTCTATTTTTTAACAGCTATGAATTATAAATAGGATTGACTGCTTTATAGAAATATCGTCTAATGTTCACACAGAGTGTCGTTTGCACTTATGTGATTGTGTGTCTGATTTTCCTTTTATCAAACCATAAAAACTAATTTCTCCCGAAAGTAGATTGCCAATTTTCTTTTAATTGTAAGGGATGTCAGCTGAAATTAACGCATTAAAATAACAATGTTAGACAGGCCAACAATGTAATTTCGATTTTACAATGTTCTGAAAAGAAATAAATGTAATACATTCTAATTAGATTTAGATACAGAGAATTTTTTGTCCCATCTGTGCAAGGATTATTGTTCTAATTATGTGTTATGTATTTAAAAATGAACTTCATTAGAATATATAAGACCGAAAAAAAGAGCCAAACGAAAATGAAAAGTTTTTGCTATTGAAAACATGTATATAAAGAAATACATTTGCGAATATAAATTATTGTAGAATAACTTCTGCGGCATTCCTTTGACCTTGTCAATAACTGGAATAAAAAATGAGAATGACCAGAATCAAAAACACCTTGCTGGTCAAAAAATGCAAGATATACCGATATACGTCTTTAATTATATCTATACGGTAGGCTATAATGATTCTAAACTTTATGTCCTTAGTAGACTCTCGTAGTTAAAATAATAATTTTATATCGACCAGCTTTGTTAAAGTGAAAATCTAAACATGGCAAGTGAAATAGAAGTAGACCGCGATGAAATTATACGATACCAGTGTCATGTTCATGAAAAAGACTTGATGCCATTACTTTGTAGTGACTGTAAATGTCCGGTTTGTTTCGATTGCCTGACCACTAGCCATGTTGGACATGCAATGGGTAAACTGTCTGAATACATAGACGATAAAATCGAGCAACTGAATGGCGTAGTACAAAAAAATGACTCCGCGTGTTTTGATTTAAAGAAAATTGTAGAAAATCTACAGAAAAGAAGACAAGAGGTGAAGAAGCAAGTTGAAGAAATGGTGCAGCGAGTCACAGCCACAGAAGAGGAGATAGTGAAAGAAGTTAAAAATGTCTGCCAGCAGACGATTGTTCAAATAACAAACCTAGCAACGGAAATCGAAAACCCAATGGTGAGAGATGAACACATTTTAGATAGTTGTATGTCTTCTAACCTATTTCGAAAAGATAATGATAAGGATTGTATAAAGTGCTTCTATTTCTATAATAAATGGAAAATGCTTGGCCAAAAGTATAGTTCTGGAGATCAAGAGGGTGTGCCGTTTACTTTAGTGATACATGATTTTTTGACTGATAATATTTTTGAACTTGTCGGTTCCATAATGACTGATGAACAATCGTTATCTGATGAAAACTTGGAACAAAAATCTGAGAAATGCGACACACCAACAAACCCTCACGAAACAAACAACATTGGTAAAGATGACACTAAACCCATTCAGTACAAGACAAAGTTTACAGATGGGTCACTTGATTGCATAATATCGGTTTCTGGTGATAGAAGTATACTTCGTAGCAAAGATGTGATTTTTCACCAGTCGGATACAGATGTAGATAAGTTGGTTGATAACATTGAACATTTTACGTATGTATCTGAAACGGATGATATTCTTGTTATGCTGAAAGGTCAGTTTAAGATTTATAGGAAACCAATCTCAACGAAAGGAGGACTCCATTTTTAATGAGCTTCAGCTGTGATTCAGATGTTTGTATGGGCGATGATGCTACAGCATATCTTGTGGTTATTTTAAAACATTGTTATGATAATAGTTACCACAGATACACTATTCGTTCAAAAAATGACACCGGCTGTTATACAAAAACCAGCTCAAACAACCAACTCCTCTTATGTTAGGAAAGGTCGAATAAAAATACACAAATCCTCATTTGTGATAATGGATACTCACAAAGTTCACGTGACAAAAGGATTTATTCTTACACTGGGAGTATTGGAAATCAACCGGTGTCAACATTTTCCCCTGCCGATGTATGCACAGATCCAGATAGTAACTTCCTTGTAATAGATTCTAACGACGTCACGGTGGACCTACTGGATAAAAAGGAAACATTTTTACGGATCATCATGTCCACCGAAGATGGACTAAGTGGCATTAAATGGGTGGTTACGGATAGGGTGTAAGGATGACATGGTACATTTTGTGAATTACCAATATTTCAGAAGTACAACCTGAAAAGAACGATGTTTACAGAGACAAAAGACACAGGAAACGACAGACAGTTTGGAAACTGAAGAGAAACCGGACATGTTAAAAATATTAGAGTCAAACACTGCTTAGACAACTAATAAACCAACAGTTTGTTATTAAATCCCGCACTTTTTACACTTTAAGGTATCCCATGTTGTTGTATCAAGATTTTCTTGCGAAGTATATCATTGAAATCTGTAGACAAAACAAACTTAAAAAATACAAAGATAATGGGGGATCAGTATCCATCCCTCTGAGTTATGGCCCCTTTAATTTGACCTTTTTGCACCTAAAATGCAATTTCATCCTGATTAGGGTTTGTTGTCAGTATTTTTGATTAAGCAAACTTATTTCTTCAAATATTGTTTTTAATTATGCCCAATGGTCACACTGAATAGAGGGATTACGAGAAAAATGTGTACAAAGCTGCATAAATTTTTGTGTGACCTTTTTGCACTTAAAATAGACAATTTCTATAATAGTTACAATTCGATTTGAAATGAAAACTTCTTGAATATCAAGAATTTTATAAGATTAATCAAGTTTGCCTAAATATGTATTCAGTATCATTTTGACGTAATATAACATGGGGGTCAGTGATGTCAAATTTTAGATATAGGGCTTCAAAGGTAAAATTCTCGCAAAATTTGGCTTAAAAAAATTCAGACATGTTCTATATATATGCATGATTTTATGCTAAACGGCTATCACATTCTCAAGATTTGATTTTGTACATGTCACACAGAACCTATAAAATATGTTATAAACCTATCAAATGTTAAAAATGTGAATAACGAATAAAGTATAATAAAAAGAAAAGTATATTGAAAATTCATAAAATTGCTTGTTTCTGTCATTTTCGTCTAAAAAACCTTCCGCAAGAAAAAATAGTTCCCCAAAAAACTTGTTTGTTTCTTGAATTCAAATGGATTTTCTTTATGAATGTTGTGTAATTATGAAATAATAATCTATCTGTGATGATTAAATAAATAAAATCATAGTCATTTTATATATAATGATCATCTGCGCAATGAAATCAAAACATGAGTAGTGAGATACCTTAACCGACTTTATAATTGCTTTTCAAAAATGAGCTCATGCATTCATTGGTCGTCTGGAAAAAAGTGTTTATTTTAAGATAAATATCGTATGAACTGAAATATTTTAAAAATAGAAATCGTATTGATATTCACACGCCAAATAATATTTATCAAGGGAATGAAGTAAAAAAACTTCCCCAATTTTTACAAATAAAAGCTTTTTTAGGGCGGTCTAGGCTTACTAAATAACCACGATACACTAACTGTAAGCTGTGATAACACAATTTATATATGTAAGAATTGAAAAGCTATTAAATTAAACATTCAGATCTAGGGATAGATCTACAAATTTAGTTTTTTTCGTGTATGCACTTTGCACTGACTTATCAGTTTAAATTTTTTCTTCTTCAGAAAATCTTCACAGAATACAATTTGATATTTGCAGAATAAACAAACCTTTGAGATATTTCTCTTTCAAAGTAGGCTGCTTAAAAGATATGCAGCTAGAATGATTGAGTATACAAATTTTTATTGTTTGAATAAGTTTTAAACGCCACAGCTGACGTAATGTGTATGAATGAAGTTTATGCGTAAATCAATTTATTTTGAGAGTTGATTGAAATACTGAATCAATAAGTGAACATATATTTTTGCTTGAAAAGTAATTCTACCGTTACAGCTTACTTTGATAATCATATTGTTTTACACTGTACTATCCGATATGCATAAAAGGTCATCGGCAGACTGTACAGCAATACCTTTTAAATCGGTTGCATGAAAAACTGTAATCAAGTTTCTTAAAAGAATATTGTAAATGCAGGTTATGAAGTATTTAGCTAATGTCGTCTGCATGTCAATGACTGTTTTTATAAGGCTACATTCAATATATATTTAAATGTTATAGTTAGATCGTTTGAAGAAATTATAAATGAAGTTTATATCACAATATGTATTATAAAAATTAATATATATTCTGCGAAAATGTTTTAATAAGTTCTTTTAAAATAACCTTTATTTAGACTTGAACGCTTATAATATATAAAAGATGTCAACGCATAACTGATTTATAAGATTATTTTCAAGACTGTCAAAATGAGCAAGGCAAAGAAATACATTGGAACTTCAGATATCCGGATGCTTCAGTTTCAGAACGAACGATTTTATTTAGAAACATATTTTTATACATTATTTTGTCTTATTTATCCGGAATTCCGCGTCCCGGTTCAGGACAGTTTTTACAACAAAACACTGTTTAACTTTAATCTTTGCTTTATTTAACCGGACGCTAATATTTGATGATACCCCGCTGAGAACAATAGAAAGATAAAAGTAACGTCTAGGTATCACACTTTTTTTGGGAGGGGGGGGGGGGTACTAGACCCTCATGAGTAGCTTGTATAAACACCCTAACTTCCTAACATTTTTAAATTATCGACAGTGCTGGCCAGACAGGATTTGTTATGCCTCATTGCACGTGGCATGGTATCTTAACCTGTGTACCTGTCAAGAGCCATCGCTTTTTTGCTTTTTGCATTCTTTTGTAAAGAATTTTGTCCTAGTATAAATCAATGTTAATAATGGAATAACCCGACACACCTTTCCAGTGGACTCTCCCATGTGTATATAAGTGAGAGAAGCCGAGAGTCGGTGTCATTCCTGTTTGAGCAGTGGAAGGAGAAGGTAACAGAAACACTTTATTAAACTTCTGGACCCACATAATTATATCAGTGGCCCGAATAGAGCCGAAGCTGTTCTATTGTGTGGTATTGTATATAAGGGGTGTTTGTAAAACACATTACTGACAGTTTGTCAGGGAAGATAGCAAGTGCCAGGGTTAGGGGCCCGAATAGAGCCGACCTGTCCTTGGAACTTGTCTATCTATAATATTAGCAGAAGTTAGGTTTTCCTCCTTCATTGCCAATCATTTGTTATTCTTGATTCACTCTTGATTTACCCAAAGTAGGGACATTTGATATTAAATATAAATCTAATTAGTGATTGAGAAAAATTGTATGCCTTTTAATTTTGCATTGACAAGCAAAGAAGCGACTGGACTCATTTACACATTACACTTTTATTTTAAAGAACGAGTTAGCTTGCAAATAAAAAAAACTAGGAAGTTTTACATAACATTGTGGTTCAAAAGTTATTCTAAATTAATTGTCTCGTGATTGCCTTGTCCGATTAAGTCAAACCCAGAAGTAAAGGACAAAAAGCAAGTCAACGTATAGGAACTGCACTGATGGATGTTGCAATTTTCCAGCCAATAAATGTTAATTTTATCAACGAAACAGACTTTTTCAAAATAATAAAATAACTATAAAAAAAAATATTGATCAATTATTGTGGAAATTGTCCTACCAAGAAAGCATAATGTAAAGAGCACATATCACACTTACACACCATGAATTTAGATTCGGTTATTATTAAAGTCAAATTTTACGCAATTTTTTCAAGCCAGGATAATACAAACATCAACAGAATATGCACAAAAAATAAGAAATAAATGCATAAAATCCAAAGACCACGAATGAAATACTACACACCGGCTATGAGGTTCTTAAAATCAGTTTTGCTACATTATATAACATGCATACTTACTTGTATGGGTGCAAAACACAGTGTTGTATGTAACGTTATTAGGACGTTTGTATGTGAGGGACAAGCAAAACTGATCCCTATAGAAATAAATTGTTAAATCATGTTACATATATATATCTACATATCAATAGGAAGATAAAATTGTGAATATTGTGATTATTTGAGAATTATGCACATGTAATTTAATGCTAGAATTTCTTTGGCACCCAAAACATGAGGGAATAAACAAAAGGATGCCTCTAAATGCAAAACACTCATGCATTTTAGGCTCCCCCGAACATCAAGATGCTAATAAGTTAGCCATTTTAATTTATGTGCATTTTCAAGAGCAAGTCTTAAGGCGTCGTTTTATAGTATTTTTGGGGTACATTCACCAGTTTGTTAAAGAGCTATTCCGTATAACGGATATTTTTTGCGGCTTGAAATTTTTGCGGTTTAACCCCTAAAAAGTATCAAATTATATTCTGCGTTTTCAATTTCTGCGGTTACATTAGACCGCAAAAAAAAAAAAATACATATGTTTACCGGATTTGCCTTAGGGAACGTAAACTAGAGAACCAATCGAGAACTAGTTCCCGATTATGGCTCGGTCCCTGGGCGAATAGGTCGAATATGAACCACGTTTTTTTTCTTGAATTTGGTGTTGTAGATTTATCCACAACTTCAGACAGCTTTGTGTTGCACTCTTGGATCGATCTAGGGGATAAACTTGCCGATAACTGTCCGTTAGGATTTGGAAGAATTCTTCCGCGCTTTACATATCTTAAAATCGACATTCTTACCGTGTTCACAGTGAATGAGAACTAACTCTCAAATGTTTTCCAAGTCTACTAAATACTGCTTGTGAACTTTTCTCAGATCATTTTTATTTCATACTCGACTAAACACACAGTCCTTATATCTGTTCAGCTATAATTGATATCGCACAGGTAACATGAGATAATTAGGTGTGAAATACGACGCAGAGCCCTCTAATAACGGACTGATCACGTTTGAAAATTATAGCTTGTATTTTAGTGTCAAAGTTAGTGATTTTTTAAAAAGAATGTTTTGCGATTTGAAGTTTTGCGGATTTTTCTTATCCGCAAAATACCGCAGAAAATAAACAACCGCAGAAAATACCCGTTATACGGTATTACCCGCTAATAAATTCATGAAATTCTGCACGCGTAAAATCCGGATGCTTTTGGAACTACCTCCATTTATTTTAAAGTCTCACAAAATTATTTTTTACATTTTTTCTACATACTTTTTTCATGTATTCGAAAAAAACCCTCTATATTATGCAATTGAGAATTTGAAAAATTAGCTATCATATATAACGCATCAAAATAACAGGAAAATCCCTACCCATCATGCTTTATCCAAGAGAAAAAACCCTGGATTTTATATGAAACTGTTTAGCTACCCATATAGGGAAATATGGTTTGCTTTTGATTTGCTTTGGGCGAATTTATTGATTAAAAACTAGTTTAGGTTTTCATTTATTTGCAAAACTGGTTTTGAACTAGTTTTAAACTAAAACTAGTTTTTGTATTCATTGGCTTTAAACTGAAACAAGTTTCCAGGAAACCTAAAACCACCTTCGAGTGCGGTTTCGGGGGTTTTAAATCCTTTTAAGATGGCGGAGAGGTGTTCGAAAGAGAGTTAATGATACTCAAGTGTGGCACATGTGTCAAAGAATGAACTCAGCGAAGCATATGGGTATCGTTCTAACGTTAAACATATGTGTCTCAAAGGATCTATGATAGTTCATATAGTATTGACCAAAATAATAATGTGGAAGAGAGCGATTCCATTAATACAAACACTGAGAATTAACCTTTGCAATTTACAACAGTCA
The DNA here is from genome assembly GCF_025612915.1 of Magallana angulata. Lineage (NCBI taxonomy): Eukaryota > Metazoa > Mollusca > Bivalvia > Ostreida > Ostreidae > Magallana > Magallana angulata. The sequence goes on along the minus strand of NC_069115.1, from coordinate 17,600,915 downwards.
AAGGAAAAACTTTCAAAGTTGTTGATGAAAAAAAATCATTTAAAGATCTCATTACATTTTTTTAGTACAAATTGTAATGCATGCAAAAAGTTCGCCTGTCTTTTTCATTGCTGGCCATTTAACTACGGCTCTTTGAAATCAAAAATCAAGAAGATTAGTCTGGCTTTTGAGCCAAGACCACGTAATTAGTGGATATTTCACTTGAAACCAGTGTCATATTTAACTTGTTTCAAACGCCTTGAGTGAATCAAATGATCTCTATTGATAGTACACATTGTAATGCATGCAAAAAGTTCGCCTGTCTTTTTCATTGCTGGCCATTTAACTACGACTCTTTGAAATCAACAAGATTTGTTTGGCTTTTGAGCCAAGACCACGTAATTAGTGGATATTTCACTTGAAACCAGTGTCATATGTAACTTGTTTCAAATACCTTGAGTGAATCAAATGATCTCTATTGATATACGTGTAGAAAAATGAATATTAATATAGTTTTTCATAGCAGCATTCACTTTTCCAAAACAATGATATGGTGTTAAAAGCTAATTTTGCAATGGGTTCGCAGAATAACCTAATATGTGGGTATTGCCAGGAAAAAATTGTCTGCACTGTTTAATAAAGACTTTCATGCAAATGCAGATGAGTTAAAAAATTAAAAATATTTTTAAATTTCAAGAACAAATCCAGAAGGTATGCGACTGCAATGACAGCCATTTTTCTAAACTAACTTTCCATTTAGTGCTAAACCTTCAAACCACCCGACTGGTTTCAAACAGATATGAAACTATTATCAAACCATAAACCTAAACTCGAACTAGTTTTTATCAATAAATTCGCCCTTTAATTGCTCCTGTTGTCGTTGTTCTCATGGAAGAATTTAAGACTGAGCGAAATCAAAACAATTTTTAAATAACTGTTAATTAGACAGTATCTATTTTAACTGAGTCGGAAAAAAAGACGGGGCGAAGTTTTTTGCAACTGTAAAAGGGCGAAAAAACCGTATTGGTACCCGGTCGTTTTTAAATGCAGCTATACTACATGTACATGTCACTATGCACAAATAGACCGTTTTTTAGATATTGTCACATCATCATGACACGTTTGTCCTGAAACTAGTATAAATGCCAACAATTGCCTGTTTTGTTCCATCAATCTTTTGTGTTCAACAAAATTTCGAGAGGTGACAATTTCAACTGTTGCCCTCCTATACAGACACTTTTTTTAAACATATTGAATGTCCTAATTAAAAAATTAACGTAAATTCTACGGCGAACCGTCTAATTTATGTGGATGTAACGTAACAATTCGTTGAGTGACCCGTTGCCAAGTGTGATGCTGACAGTGAGAGAAATAGAAATGATTACATACTGTGTCTTAACTTACTACAATTCAGTATCTAACTTGAGAGCAGGCTTGAGGCGAATTACATTTTAAAGTAATGCATTACATTACCATTACTTAATGAATTTAGGCATTAAATTACCATTACCATTTCTTTTTTTTCTTGAAGTAATGCTCTATATTACCATTACAAGGGGAAAGTAATGCATTACCATTAACATTACTTTGCAAATGTTTCAAATATAAAAAAACTCTTTAACATATCTAAAGGTTCATGTTCAGTATCAGGTTCAACATCAATGACTTATACAAGATTCATTCTTTATCTGCTCATTATAGAGGCACAGAAGTACATGCATAACAGAAAACAAATTGTAGAACAACGTTGCAGTTATTAAAGCTAAATAGAGATATTTCCGCAGATTACACAAATCTTTAAAATGTTTGACATCTAATCATATTAATTTATGAACATATGGGTTTTTTCAGTAATATTAATACATTTTAATCGGATTTCTTTAAACTGAGGTCACTTTAAGACAAAAGATTAATGTTGCACTTTATGATAATCAAAGTATCAAAGGGTTAATCTTTTAATTGCATCCTGTCAGATTTGAAAATCTTCCCAACTATAATAAAATACAAACGTTCTACAGGAGCAGCGGAATCTAGGACTTAAAGATTGTTTGGCAATCTCTATCTTAGGATAACCATGTATTAGGTGGAATAATAGAAAAAAAATATATTTCTTATCAGTCCAAACTAACATACTTAATATACGAGAGAGAGAGAGAGAGAGAGAGAGAGAGAGAGAGAGAGAGAGAGAGAGAGAGAGAGAGAGAGATTATTTTCAAATGGGTTATAATACTGGAATTAAGTGATTTTGATTTCAACATAGATGGACAGTGTATTCTTATTGTTTTTAAAGATGCATGTCTGTCCTCTGTTGGAACACAGCCAAGGGAAGGGGATTGGGGGTGTTTAGCACTTCTTAAAACAATAGATTGCTTTTTTACTTAGGTTATCCTGAGGGCATAGTGTGTTGTTGACACATCCTTTATTGAAGTGCCAACTAATTATAGTGGATTTTTAAAAATGATTTCAAACTCTTAATAACAACACTCTTAACATTTAATGTTTTTGAATTGTGTTATTATATCTAATAATATTAACAATTTAAAAATGATTTTTAATTTTTTTTAAAATAATACAACTAAAACATTTTTTTCTCAAGAACTATTTCTTTTTCTTTAGAATGATTTTAATCAAATACAAAAATTTCGGTTCTTTATTTATTCATCACACTTTCAAAAAGTGAACATGCATAAATAAGCATAGTAATGCAGAGTAATGCTATGTAACGCCAACATTACACTATTACTAGTAATGCTAAATTCGTGGCATTACACATTACTAGCTTACTTTGAAAACATGTAATGCATTGCAATGCATTACCATTACATTTAGCATTACCCCAAGCCTGCTTTAGAGTATACTAAAAAAAATTTACCCACCAAGATAAGGAAGAACATTTAAAGAGTAGCATTGTTCTGCAACTGGTAATATTACATGCACATACGTAATGAAAGCATTCTGGTCTAGTTTGATTTATAAATTGAAACCATTGTTCCTCCTTAATCAAGTAAAGGCATCTTGAAAAATTGATATGCAACTATTTTGATACCCATATTAAATGTCGTAAGTTCTCGGGTCGTTCGGCATTAGGCAGAATAATAACTCCCGTAGAATAACGTCAGGGGTCATTTTTTGACGTAGAATAATGACCCGCTGGTCATTATTAGAAAAATGACTCTTTTACATGTACCTGAAAAATAAGAGCACACCCTATATTAAGAAAAATGACTATTTTACTTGAAAAATAAGAGTCATTTTCATAAGAATTAGCACACTTTATATCAGGAAAAATGACCCCTGTAGAATAATGACCTCCTTATAAATTTAAGTTTTTCAGTATCATTTCTTGTGGCTGCAATAATGTTGCCCTCTCCCGATTTTTTTTTTTTTGAGAAGGCTATGACTACATAGGATCTCCGTAATGGTGCAAGTGCTGGAGTGATTCATTCCCGCAACGATTTCGACTTAAATCGTATATAAATGACAATAACATTTGCATTTCTTACCTTAACTCAAACATTGTAGTCATGTATGGCATAAATTAATCAAAACATATCAACTATAGTCCATATATCGGTTATTTTTCGTGTATGTCAACAACGGAAGTTGAATTTGTCCACCATGTTTACTGACCTTGATCGGTTTTATTTTGAGACAGCCAATAAGAATTTAGGAGCGGTCTTGAACTGAATATATAAATCCCCCTATTTTTAACATAATTAAAGCGGTAAATATGAAGTTTCCATTATATATCATTTTAGTGAAAGAACGAGGTAGGATCGCTTATTTACATTGACATTTTCGTTATCAAGCCCATCAAAACATCAAGCGTAAATCCCATAAAATCTTGCTAGAACTGTCATGTCTGCTAAAAAAGATGACTGGTAAACATGCTGATGTATTTTATCTAGTTTTGATTTAAAAAAAAAGTTACTTTGCTCAATCTAAATTAAAAGCTAATTTTATCTAAAAGAATTCAAATATAAAAACGATCTTTTCAGACCGAAGTCAGCCGCATGTAAAAAAATAAATTTGCACCATTACGGAGATCGTTTGGAATTGGAGCCCTCTACAGAATACATCAGATATAAAAATCGGAAATGGCTACATTAGTGCAGCTACATTTTTGTTATTTGTAAGCCCGTAAAAGCTAACGGCCAATAAGGAAATCAATAAAGTACTGAGAGTACTCGAACAGAAATTATATTTTACATTATAATCGACATACTTAATGGAAATAATTTGTGCGAGCATGGACAACTTCGGAGGCAGTAAAGCTCGCCTGGATAAGCGATATAAATGCATTGGTGTTTAACAATTGATATGTGTCTATAAGGGTTATACGTTATGAAAAAAAAGCTTTTTAAAGCGTGTGAACAAATACCTCGTTCGCAGTCAAAACTTACAATATTTTCTTGTTTCACTATAAGATACTTTATCTTTCCATCAAATAAGATATCTGTGCATCGGAGAACCTTGATCCGAAACTTTAGGAGGGCTTGATGGTCGTGGCCATTTTTAGACTACTAGTATTTAAATCTCCCAAGATAAAGATATAGGAGACTGGTAAATCTTAAGTTGAAAGCAGATATGATGGTTAATTTTTTAACCACTTAGCCTTTTTAGGAATTCTGTGTAAGGTATTAAACTTCAGTCCGTTCCTATATGGTGATCACACTTGCACTATAATTATTTTAAAATACAATTTCTATTGAAATTCTGTTTACGTAAAGAATAAAATCTTTAATATGAACTATTAAATGCTTTTCCTTTTTACCTTATCAACACTTTTAAATATATTCGATCAGTCAGATATCTTGGATACGGGATAACCCATTTCTATTTTTGTTTACAGCGGGGCCATTTTATTACTGGGGTCATTTCTCTTCATGTGTAACACGAAGAGAAATAACAAATGGGTCTTTTTTCTTAAAAAAAATCCATTACTCTACAGCTGGGGTCATTTTGTCGTCGATAAATGACCCTCGGTCATTATTCAACGGGGGTCATAATTCTTATTTACACCGGAAAGTGGAAAAAAAAACCCCAATATACTATATATTATATAATATATAGTACTGTGGAATCATTTAAATTCGAGGGGGCCAATTTTTGTAGATTATGACTTTTTTGCTCATTCGTGGGGATGTAATTTCGTGGATGCGTAGCCTACTGTTTCAGTAACAAAGATAACTCTTTCTTATATTGTTTTCGTTGAGGATTAAAATTCACGGGAGAGGGCTACCCACGAGTTCCACGAAAATTTAGCCACCACGAATTTTAATGATTCCAAAGTATTACGTAAATTTTCATTTTCATTTTCTACTTCTTTTTCACTCTTTATTTTTTTGTTACAAAAATTTATTCAAAATTTTAAAATAAAGATAAGTTCAAAATTTTACTTTGAAAAGGCAGAGTCGTGAACAAAATTAATTAGATCTACCTTAATTTTTTAAATGTGATTCATTAGGCTATAGATCATTATTTACTTAGGAATAATTCCGTAACTTTTAACTTTAAAATTCGAATATTTTACTATTTATATATTGTTTAACATGTTGATGGACTGTGTTTTTAAATATTGAACTTTAGAGAAACATTATAGACATACTTTATAGGCAGTCTCCGTTCATTTTGACGACAAATTTGTCTTATTCGTTTGTTTATTATAAAAGAATACAAGTTTGAATAAAGATTAAAACAGTGTTTTTAAAGGTTCGAGATGAATTCTAATGAAACATTATACACAGTTCTTTCACGCTTTAACTCGTAAGGCTTTACGCGCTTGATGGGATCCTCAATTCACGACTTAATGTAATGGTAACAATACCCTTTCATGCAGAAATGAGGTATAAAAAGCGACCGGCCTATTGAGTTAGCGAGCTGCTGACGTAAACATCGACTCTCACAAAGTTGGGAAAATGTGATATTTTGAAACGACCTCTATAAGCACGTGAATTTAAAAGGCGTGTACGTCAGTTCAGTGCAGTTTATTTCACTCAAAACTATAGCATGATGCCTGAATTTCATTAACAAAAATATGTGGTGAACAAACAATTTGATTAACTTTTTTTTAAATAAACGTACACAATTTTCTAAACGAAACTTAGTTATATGAAGTTATAATATCTATAAGATATAATTGTTCCAAAATTATAGTTAATTGCACAATACTAGCGAAATTATCCTAAAACATCTAACTGCTCTGAATCTTTTTCTTAAAAATTAACAAGCTAATTAGTTTAATACTTTAATAAACAATTTTCTGTAGGTGACGGATAGGTTTTTCCACAATGTTGTAGTTTATATACTATTTATTTCAGAGAACATCTCTCATCAAAGGGCAAGTGAAAACTAATTTTCAGTGAGCTGATCAGTGTTTAATATTTTTCAGTCTTTTAATTTAAGTGTCAGTTTTGTTTACGTTTCCAAACTGCCTGCTGCTTTCAAATCTTTCAATCTTTGCAAACATCGTTCCTTTCGGGTTGTACTTTTAAAATGCTGATAATTCATAGCATGTACCATGCCATCCTGACACCCAATACACAGACACTTCTCTCCGTTCATAACAATGCATCTAATGTTACTCAGTCCATCCTCGGCTGCCATAAGGATTCGTAGAAAATTTCCGTTTGGATCCAGAAGATGCACAGTGTCGTCAAAAGAATCGACAACCAAGTAGTTACTATCGGAATCTGTGCATATGTCGGCAGGGCAAAATATTGATTTTCCTTTTATGCCTGAGTAAGAAAACAAGATATCGATATCCAATCCCTTCGTCACATGAACAACGTGAGTGTCAATAATCAAAAACGAAGATTTATGTAATTTGTAGCGACCTTTTTTCACATCTACAGAATCTGATCTGAAATGTTTAAATTGTGTATGGCATCCAACATCATCTATTGCGTAAATGTGGTAATGTATTATTCCACGTAATAGTCTTGTCCAAAAAAGTACAAGATAGGCGCTAGCATCATGCCCCATGCAAATAACTTCTCCCAACTCCAACACCGTCTTGAATGGTAGGAAATCACGTTCTTTTGTCGATATTTGTTTTCTACGAATTTTATTTTCAACTTTCAACTTCACAATAATTTCATCCGTTTCGGGTACATATGTAAAGTGTCCAATTCCATAGATCAGATGTTCAATATCTGTATTTGATTCGTGAAATAACACACCATCGCTACAAAATATATTTCTTTCACGTGAAATCGATATAATGCTATCAATTGGACTAAAATGTTTACTGTCACTTTTACAAACTGTGTTTGTTTCGTAAGGATTTGTTGCTTCGTCGCATTTCTGTTCCAAGTTTTCATCAGAAGACGATTGTTCATCAGTCACTTTGGAACCGACAAGTTCAAAAATCTTATCAGTTGGAAATTCACGTGTTACCAAAGAAAACGGCACACCCTCTTGATCTCCAAAACCATACTTTTGGGCAATCATTTCCAATTCATTGTAGAAGTAGAAGCACTTGATGCAATCTTCATCATTATCTTTTCGAAATAGGTTACAAGACATAAAACTATTCAAAACTTGTTCATCTCTTTCCAATGAATTTTCGAAATCCGTTGCAAAGTTTGTTATTTGTTCAATCGTCTTCTGGCCGACATTTTTTACTGCTTTCACTATCTCCCCCTTTCTGACTTTGACTCGCTGCACCATCTCTTTAACTTGCTTTTTTACCGTTTGTCGTCTTTTCTGTAGATTTTGTTCAATTTCCTTTAAATCAAAACAGGCGGAGTCATTTTTCTGTACTACTTGATTCAGTTGGTCGATTTCATCGTCTATGCACTCAGATAGTTTGCACATTTGGTGTCCTGCATGGTCAGTGTTTAGACAATCCAAACAAACCGCACATTCACAATCCTTACAAAGTAATGACATTAAATCTTTTTCATGAACACCACACTTGTGTCGTACAATTTCAGCTAAAACTACTTCTCCTGCACACGCCATAGCTCGTTTGTTGATATTTACTCAACGCATTGCTACAGGACTTTTAAAACTATGGGAGTTCGGAGAAGACATAAAATAAAAGAGTCATATAACATGAAAAGTAAAAAAATGAAGAAAGGTAGAAATATTAAAAGGAATACAAAGAGTAATTGTTTTGTACACTTATAAAACTCTTTAAGAAAGGTTTGCTGCTGAGCTTCTGCATGTCGCTTTCTCCATATGACATATGGGCATGTTTCCAGGTAGGATCAATAGTTAACAAACATAATGATCCTTACATTATGACCGTGCAGTCTTGAATTCAATTGAAATTGTATCCATAGTGTGCAAAACAAAACGGGGTAAGGGAATGTTGTCGTACAAGGTAAAGGACGTTGTGGGCCGAAAACTTAAGACGAAGAATACGTATGCCGTATTAACTCCGGAAGGTCAATCAAACTGCAATTCCAAAATAAAAATAAGTTGGACAAGTCTCAACGATTGGAACATTAATAAAATAACATATATACATTTTACTAATGAGACTGATACATTCTATAGCTGATAGTGGCCTCCAAACTCAGACAATTGGTGAGTCGGACGTAGTCGAATCAGGCTGCCGTATTTCAAAATCCAGATTTACAATCGTGCTTGACTATATATTTTAACGCCCGGACAAGCTTTTAAAAATCATCATCATTACTCTTTACAGACAATAGTATGTAGGACAGCAAATATATTTACTCCATTCTTGTCTATCCTTGGCTAGGCCCGCTAGTTATTCAATAGGGTTTTGTTGAAGCTCGTGCCTTATCCATCTCCATCGGTATTTTGTTGATAGCTGGAGACATGGATTTTTTGAAGATCTGTTCTTTTTCATTCTCCAGCATTCGGGTCCATATAGGTGAATTGATGTCACACATCTGTTTTATAGCATCAGCTTGGTGTTGCTTCTTGTGGATGTCTTTCTTTCTGAATTACTCTGCTTTCAATGTTTATTAAATTTTAGTTAAAATTATTCTTTAAACGTCTAAGAAAAAAAGAGTTACAGAGCAGTTTTAAAATCTCGATCAAAGTGTTATGAAAAGCTCTATCACTGAACAAAGAAACGTATAGGTCAATGCACAGATCCAGATGGTAACTTTCTTGCAATAGATTCTTACGCCGACACGGTGCACCTACTGGATTAAAAAGGAAACATTTTTACGGATCATCATGTCCACCGAAGATGGACTAAGTGGCATTAAATGTATAGCTATAGACGCGTTTTGGTGGTTACTGATTGGATGTAAGGATGGCATAGTGCATTTTTGGAATTATCAACATTTCAAAAGTATAACCCGAAAAGAACGATGTTTACAGAGACAAAAAATAAAGGAAACGACAGACAGTTTGGAAACTGAAGAGAAACCGGACATGTTAAAAACAAAGAGTCAAACACTGCTTAGACAACAGATTTACAAACAGTTTGTTATTTAATCCCGCACTCTTTACACTTTAACCGACTTTATAATTGCTTTTTGAAAATTAGCTCATGCAATCATTGGTCGTCTGGAAAAAAGTGTTTACTTTAAGATGAATAACTGAAATATTTTAAAATTAGAAATCGTATTGATATTCACACGCCAAATAATATTTATCAAGTGAATGAAGTAAAAAACTTCCCAAATTTTTACAAACAAAAACCGCGTTAGGGCGGTCTATGCTTAATAAATAACCACGATACACTAACTGTATTCTGTGATAACACAGTTTATATTTGTAAGAATTGAAAAGCTATTAAATTAAACATTCATATCTAGGGATAGATCTTCAAATTGAGTTTTTTCGTGAATGCAATTTGCACTGACTTATCAGTTTTAATTTTTTTTCCAAGAAATCTTCACAGAATACAATTTAGATATTTGCAGAATAAATAAATTTTGAGATATTTATCTTTCAAGGTAAGCTGTTTAAAAGATATACAGTTAGAATAATTGAGTATACAAATTTTTATTGCTTGAATAAGTTTTAAATGCCACAACTGACGTAATGTGTATGAATGAAGTTTATGCGTAAATCAATTTATTTTGAGAGTTGATTTAAATACTGAATCAATAAGTGAACATATAATTTCGCTTGCAAAGTAATTCTACCCTTACAGCTTACTTTAAAGATCATATTACTTTCGCCAGACTATACAGCAATACCTGTTTAAACCGTTTGTGTGAAAATTGTAATCAAGTTTCTTAAAAACTTATTGTAAATGCAGGTTATGAAGTATTTAGCTAATGTCGTCTGCATGTCAATGACTGTTTTATAAGGCTATATTTAAGATATATTTAAATGTTAGAGTTAGATCGTTTGAAGAAATTATAAGTGAAGTATTATATCACGATATGTATTATATCGATTAATATATATTCTGCGATAATGTTTTAAACAGTTCTCTTAAAATAATCTTTATTTAGACTTAAACGCTTATAATATATAAAAGATGTCTCTGCATAACTTATTTATAAGATTATTTTCAAGACTGTCAAAATGAGCAAGGCAAAGATATGCAAATATCTAATAAATTGGAACTTTAGATATCCGGACGCTTCAGTTTCCGAACGATTTTGTTATACGTTATTTTGTCTTTTTTATCTGGAATTCCGCGTTTCGGTTTAGGACGGTCTGTTTTTACAACAAAACACTTTTTAACTTTAATCTTTGCTTCATTTAACCGGACGCTAATATTTGATGCTACCCCGCTGAGAACAATATAACGATAGTAGTAACGCCTGTGTTTCACACCTTTTTTGGTGCTAGACCATCGTGAGAAGTTTGTATAAACACTCTATCTTCCTAATTTTTTTAATTACCGACAGTGATGGCCAGACAGGATTTGTTATGCCTCATTGCACGTGGCTTGGGTATCTTATATACCTGTGTATACCTGTGTATCTGTCAAGTGCCATCGCTTTTTTGCATTCTTTTATTTTAAAGAAACAATAAGCTTGCAAGCCAAGAAAACTGGAAAGTTTTATATAACTTTGTGGTTCATTTAGCGTATTAAAAAGTTTTTTTGTATAAATTGTCTCGTGGGTGCCTCGTCAGATAAAGTCAAACCGGGAAGTACAGGACGAAAACAAAATAAAAGCATGTCTACGTATAGGAAGTGCTTTGGTGGATCTTACAATTTTCCAGCTAGTTATTGTTAAATATATCAATGAAAAAGACGTTTTTAAAGAATAAAATAACGTTATTAAAAATATTGATCATTTATTGTGGAAATTGGCCTACCAAGAAAACAAAATGTAAATGAGCACATATCACACTTACACTCCATGAATTTAGATTCGTTTATTATTATAGTCCTGCTAATATTTCTTGATAAAGTAGCAATATAAAGCAGGGTTCTTTGAAATCTCTCGGACAACTAAAATCTTTTGCTATTTGGTGTGAAAGGCAAAGAAAACGTTAACAGTATTACCACCGGGGACCATTATATTCAAATACATTATTAATGACCACAATTGACACATTTCAGATATCCGGACGCTTCGCTATCCGGACGATTGGACTTGGGAACAAAAGCGTCCGGATAACTGAGCCCCCACTTTACTGCATTTGTTTAGCAAAAAAAATATCATGGAAGGAAGAGCCTGTTGTAAGTATATGTATATATGTGTGTAGCTTTAATGCTCCAACAAGTTGTTGCGGAGGTAATAAAGTATTGCTTACTTTGTGCATATGGGTGTGTTAGTTTTTTGTCGTTTAGGAAGATGTCTTTGTGTACAAAAAGTCATAAACAACAATAAAAGAAAAAAAATTCTCTTCAAGCTGAACACTTCTTGAACATACGCACTGTCTACCTTATTTCTCTTTCATCATCGCGATGAAATTATCAAATTTTACGCACTTTTTTCAAGCCAGGAGAATACAAACATCAATAGAATATGCAAAATGAGAAATAAACGCATACAATCCAAAGACCACGAAAGAAATACTACACACCGGCTATGAGTTTCTTAAACTAATTTTTGCGAGATAATGTAACAGGCATACCTACTCATACGGGTGCAAAACACATTTTTTTGTAACATTATAAGGACGTTTGTAGATGAGGAACAAGCAAAACTGACCCCTATAAAATAAATTGTTAAATCATTAACCTATTTATCTACATATCATTAGAAAGATAAAATTGTAAAATTGAAGGAATTTAAGACTGAGCAAAATCAAAACAATTTTTGAATAATTGTTAATAAGACAATATCTATTTTAACTGAGTCGGGAAATAAAGACGGGGCAAAGTTGTTTGCAAGTGTAAAAGGGCGAGAAAAAAAAAACATTATTGGTACCTTGTAGTTGTTAAATGCAGCTTTACTACATGTACATATCACAATGCACAAATAGACCGGTCTTAGAGATGGTCACATCAGCATGACACGTTTGTCTTGAAACTAGTATAAATGCCAACAATTGCCTGTTTTGTTCCATCAATCTTTTGTGTTCAAAAAAAATTTCGAGATGTGTCAATTTCAACTGTTTTCCTTCCAAACAGGCTTTTTTTTAACATATTGAATGTCCTAATTAAAAAAATCTGCTTTTAAAATTTTTGGACGTAAATTCTACGCGAACCGTGCACGTCTAATTTACGTGATTGTAACGTAAGAATTGCAATTCGTTGAGTTATCCGTTGCCAAGTGTGTTGCTGACACTGAGGGTAATAAAATGGATTACAAACTGCGTCTTAGCAAATAAGATTTCGGTATCTTACTTAAGAGCAGGCTTGGGCGAATTACATTGTAAAGATATGCAGTACATTACCATTACTTCATGAATTTAGGCATTAAATTACCATTACCATTACTTTTTACTCTTGAAGTAATGCTCTACATTACCATTACATGGGTAAAGTAATGCACTACCATTAAACTTACTTTGTGAAAAGTAAAAGTTATGTTTGAAAAAAGTATAGCCAAATAAAGAGTTTTAAACTGTATCAAATATAAAACACTCTTTAACATATCTATAGGCAGGCACGTAGCATCGTTTTTGAAAGTGGGGGGGCCAGACTCATCCAAAAAATCGTGGCAAGCAAAAAAAACTTTCCCAAAATCTTCAAAAACCTAATCCGGGGGGGGGGGGGGGGGGGGGGCTGGCGTTCTATCTAACTTCAGTTTCACTCCTCATTTCCTTTTTTTTCATATCAATTTTTTACATACCCCCAAAAAAGTGGGGGGCCAACTCCATGATAATTCCATTTTTTATATGTAAATTTTAAAAAATTTGTTGCTGCGAGAAAAAGTGGGGGGGGGGGGGGCAGGCCCCCCCTGCCCCCCCCCCCCCCCTGATGCTACGTGCCTGTCTATAGGTTCATGTTTTAATTAGTATCAGGTTCCAAATTAATGACTTGTACAAGATTCATTCTTTATCTGCTCAATATAGAGACACAGAAGTACATGCATTACATAAAACAAAGTATGGTACAACGTTGCAGCCAGACAAATTATTTTCAAATGGGTTATAATATTTGAAGTGATTTTGATTTCAACATGAATGAACAGTGTGTTCATAGTGTTTTCACATATGCATGTCTGTCCTCTGTTGAAACACAGTCAAGGGAAGGGGATTGGGGTGTTTAGCACTTCTTAAAACAATAGATTGTTTTTATACTTAGATTATCCTGAGTGCATAGTGTGTTGTTGACACATTCTTTATTGAAGTGCAAACTAATTATAATGAATTTTTTAAAATGATTTCAAACTCTTAATAACAACACTTTTAAAATTATATGTTTCTAAATTGTGTTATTATACCTAGAAATATTAACAGTTTAAAACTGATTTTTGAAATTATTTTAAAATAATACAACTAAAATATTTTTTCTCAAGAATTATTTATTTCTTCTTTAGTATAATTTTAGTTAAACACAATTTCAGTTATTCATTTATTCAACACATTTTTAGAAAGTGGGCATGATGTTTGAGTGATAGAACAGGGTAGGATTGCTTACTTACATTGACATTTTCGTTATCAAGCCCATTAAAACATAAAGCGTAAATCCCATAAAATCTTGCGAGAATTGTCATGGCTGCTAACAAAGATGACTGGTAAACATGCTGATGTGTTTTATCTGGTCTTGATTTTAAAACAGTTACTTTGCTCAACCTGAATTAAAAAATCATTTTATCTAAAAGAAGTCAAATATAAAGATGATCTTTTCAGACTGAAGTCAGCCGCATGAAAAAAATAATTTTGTACCATTGCGTAGATTCTGAAAAATTAGAGCCCTTATCAGATATAAAAAATCAGAGAGGGCTACAGTTTTGCAACTACATTTCTTGTTATATGTGAAATAGTCTCCAGTGTACAGAAAGTAAAATAAATTATACTCCACATTAAAATAAACTTAGAGTGAAATAAGGGTTATATTAAATAAGATAAATACTCTTTCGTTATAACAAGAAACTGACTTATTGTACCGGGGCATAATTTTCATATTATCGAGTAACATCAACATGTATATCATTATTAGGAATGAAAACACATTATCATAATTTCGAGATACAAGATACTATATTACAAAATTCTGTTTATTGGCGATGACAGAGCAGACTCTTTATTTTTCATGAGTTTTACTTGCATTGACATTTATGATTTTCCCCTATTTTTAACTACTACATATGCAAGGGCATCAAACAGAATTAATGATTTAACTTAAAATATGAAAACATAACTCCATAGTTAGGCAGTATAATCAGGCTATCGCTAGCAGCCAGTAAACAGAGCCACTTAGTCCGTAAAGGCTAACGACCAATAAGAAAAATCATTAAAGTAATGAGAGTACTCGAACAGATATATTTTTTTTCATTATCATCGACTTACTTTTATTTATATCAAGATGATTAATGCGTCAATAATTTATGCGAACATTGACAACTTCGGAGGGAGTAAAGCTCGCCTTGATTAGCGATATAAATGCATCGGTGTTTAACAATTGATATGTGTCTATAAGTGTGCGAACAAATACCTTGTTGCAGTCAAAACAATATTTTCCCGTTTCACTATAAGATACTTTATCTTTCCATCAAATAAAATATCTGTATATCGAAGAACCTTGAATCGAAACATTAGAAGGGCTTGATGGTCGTGGCCATTTTTAGACTATTTAAATTTCATAAGAAGAAGAACGCTGTATAAAGATAAAGGAGACTGGTAAATTTTAAAGCTGAATTTTAAGTTGAAAGCAGATATGATGGTTACATGTAATTGTTTTTTACCATTTTAGCCTCCTTAGGAATTCTGTGTAAGGTGACGCATTAAACTTAAGTCCATTCCTACATGGTGATCAAACTTGCACTGTATTTTTTAACACACAATTTCTATTAAAATTTTGTTTACTTAAATAATAAAATCTTTATCGTGAACTATTAAATGCTTTTCCTTTTTACCTTATCAACGCTTTTATAAAAAAAATCTCTTTTCAATACACTTGATCAGTCAGGTATCTTAAATGCGGGATAACCCGTTTCTATTATTGTTTACGGCGGAGGCTATTTTATTACTTGGGTCATTCCTCTTCATGTTTAACACAAGGAGAAATAATCAATGGGTCTTTTTTCTTTAAAAACCCATTATTCTACAGCTTGGGTCATTTTTTCGTCGATGAATGACCCTCGGTCATTATTCAACGGGGGTCATAATTCATATTTACATCGGCAAGTGGAAAAAATACAACAATATACTATATATATAGTATTACGTAAATATTCATATTCTTTTTCTCTATTTGTCATTTTTCTGCTACAAAACTTTATTTAAAATTTTAAAATAATGATAAGTTCGAAATTTATCTTTGAAAAGGCTGAGTCGTCACAAAATTGATCAGATCTACCTTAATTTTTTAAATGTGACTCCTTAGGCTATAGATCATTATTTACTTAGGTATAATTCCGTAAGTTTTAACTTTAAAATTCGAATATTTTACCATATACAGTAAAACACGCTTATAACGAAGTCCCAGGGATGGGCAATTGTACTTCGTTGTAAGCGTAATTCGTTATATCCGTCAAGTTTACAACATAAAATAAAGTCACGGGGAATGAAAATCACTTCGCTGTAAGCGTCAATTCATTTTAAGCGTGTTCGCTATAACCGTGTTTTACTGTATATATATATATATATATATATATATATATATATATATATATATATATATATATATATATATATATATATATATATATATATATATATATATATATATATATATATATATATATTATACAAATATTGACTGGGGTTGAGGGCAACATTGATTATATTAGCCCCCGAGGGACGAAATATTGCCCGACGCGAAGCGGAGGGCAATATTTTCGTCCCAAGGGGGCTAATATAATCAATGTTGCCCGAAAACACAGTCAACATTTGTTTTGTTATATGAAGAAACAAACCAAAATTAAGAAAGTAATTGAAAACAGATCGCCGTAATTTTCTCGGCTCAACAAAGAATTCACAAATTCAATTCTGTGCAAGGTTCATTTCCAAAATATCCTCAGCATCAAACGGTCACTGGTGATTTTCCGCCGACCGAAAGAATTAATATACAGATGTTCTATCTGATTTTACTTCACAGTAATTCGCAAATCTTTATATCCGTTATGATAGCAAACCGTTGCATTGCACGTCCGTTGTTTACTTGCCTTGACTGACTGTTTATTATGACGTCATCTTGTTTTGGAGTCGCAAAGAGTTATTCACGTCATCGTTTACGAATCAACTAATCAGAGGCGATTATTTGAAATAGAGGGAATGTTCTCTAGCCGGTCAATATAAAAAAAAATATTGACCGGTCAATATTTTTCGGACGAGCTTATATTACAATTATTCACTATTAGTCTATATAGAGTTATATAGTGAGAATATACTAATGAATATAACAAATATATATATATATATATATATATATATATATATATATATATATATATATATATATATATATATATATATATATATATATATATATATATATATATATATGTTTAACATGCTGATGGACTGTTTTTTTAAATATTGAACTTTAGAGAAACATTATAGACATACTTTACTGGGCAGTCCCCGCTCATTTTGAAGACAAATTTGTCTTATTCGTTTGTTTATTGAAAAAGAATACAGGTTTGGTTAAAGATAAAAACAGTGTTTTTAAAGGTTCGAGATGAATTCTAATGAAACATTACACATAGTTCTTGCACGCTTTAACTCGTAAGGCTTTTCGCGCTTGATGTGATCCGCAATTCACGACTTAATGTAATGGTAACAATACCCTTTCATGCAGAAATGATGTATAAAAAGCGACCGGCCTACTGAGTTAGCGAGCTGCCGACGTAAACATCGACTCTCACAAAGTGGGAAAATCGATGATATTTTGAAACGAGCTCTATAAGCACGAGAATTTAAAAGGCGTGTACGTCAGTTCAGTGCAGTTTATTTCACTCAAAACTATAGCATGATACCTGAATATCATGAACAAAAATAATGTAATATGTGGTGAACAAACAATTTGATTAATTTAGAAAAAAAAATTAAATAAGCGTACACAATTTTCTAAACGAAACTTAATTATATGAAGTTATAAAATCTTTAAGATATAATTGTTCCAAAATTATAGTTAATTGCACAACACTAGCGAAATTATCCTAAAACTTCTAACGGGTCTGAATCTTTTTCGTAAAATTTTACAAGCTAATTAATTTAATATTTTGATAAACAATTTTCTGTAGGTGACGGATAGGATTTTCCACAATGTTGTAGTTTATATACTATTTATTTCAGAGAACATCTCTCATGATAGGGCAAGTGAAAACTAATTTTCAGTGAGCTGATCAGCGTTCAATATTTTTCAGTCTTTTAACTTAAGTGTCCAGTTTGGTTTACGTTTCCAAACTGCCTGCTGCTTTCATATCCTTCAGTCTTTGCAAACATCGTTCCTTTCGGGTTGTACTTTTAAAATACTGATAATTCATAGCATGTGCCATGCCATCCTGACACCCAATACACAGACACTTCTCTACGTTCATAACAATGCATTTAATGCCACTCGGTCCATCTTCGGCAGACATGAGGATTCGTAGAAAATTTCCGTTTGGATCCAGAAGATGCACAGTGTCGTCAAAAGAATCGACAACCAAGTAGTTACTATCGGAATCTGTGCATATGTCGGCAGGGCAAAATATTGATTTTCCTTTTACGCCTGAGTAAGAAAACAAGATATCGATATCCAATCCCTTCGTCACATGAACTTCGTGAGTGTCAATTATCAGAAACGAAGATTGATGTAATTTGTAGCGACCTTTTTTCACATCTGAAGAAGCTAAAAATTGTTTTGAATGTGTATTACGTCCAACATCATCTATTGCGTAAATGTGGTAACTTATTATTCCATATTTTGTTCTTGTCCAAAAAAGTACAAGATAGGCGCTAGCATCATGTCCCATGCAAATAACTTCTGTCAACTCCAACACTGTCCTGTAGTGTAGGAAATCACGTTCTTTAAATTTTGTCGATATTTGTTTTCTACGAATTTCTTTTTTACGTTTCAGCATCACAATAATTTCATTCGTTTCGGGTACATATGTAAAGTGTTCAATTGTATCGACCAGCTTTTCAACATCTGTATTTGATTGGTGATATAACACATTATCGCTACAAAATATACTTCTTTCAGGTGAAATCGATATAATGCTATCAATTGAACCATTATGTTTAATTACACTTTTACAAACTTCGTTTGTTTCGTTAGGATTTGTTGCTGCATCACATTTCTGTTCCAAGTTTTCATCAGAAGACGATTGTTCATCAGTCACTTTGGAACCGACAAGTTCAAAAATCTTATCAGTTGGAAATTCACGTGTTACCAAAGTAAACGGCACACCCTCCTGATCTCCATACTTTTGGCCAAGCATTTCCAATTTATTGTAGAAGTAGAAGCACTTTATACAGTCTTCATCATTATCTTTTCGAAATAGGTTACAAGACATAAAACTTTTCAAAACTTGTTCATCTCTTTCCATTGAATTTTCGAAATCCGTTGAAAGGTCTGTTATTTGTTCAATCATCTTCTGGCCGACATCTTTAATTGCTTTCACTATCTCCCCATTTCTGACTGTGACTCGCTGCACCATCTCTTCAATTTGCTTCTTCACCCGTTGTCGTCTTTTCTGTAGATTTTGTTCAATTATCTTCAAATCAAAACATGCGGAGTCATTTTTCTGTACCACATGATTCAGTTGGTCGATTTTATCGTCTATGCACTCAGAAAGTTTACACATTTCATGTCCTGCATGGTCAGTGTTTAGACAATCTAAACAAACCGCACGTTCACAATCCTTACAAAGTAATGACATCAAATCTTTTTCATGAACACCACACTTGTACCGTGCAATTTCAGCTAGAACTACTTCTTCTGCACACGCCATAACTCGTTTATTGATATTTACCCAACGCGTTGCTACGGGACTTTTGAAATTATGGGAGTTCGGAAAAGACATAAAATAAAAGAGTCAAAAACATGAAAAGTAAAAAATGAAGAAATGTAGAAATATTGAAAGGAATACAAAGAGTAATTGTTTTATACAAATATAAAACTCTTAAAAAAGGTTTGCTGCTGAGCTTCTACATGTCGCTTTGTTCATTTGACATACTATACGCTTGAAAAAATGTTCAACTGACTTTCCATATCATATTCAGATCCATTTAAACTGTAGACCTGCACCACCGGCGCATTAAGCACTAGCACCATATATGCAATGAAAAAAATGCTTCCAGTGATGAACGAAACGTAGACATTATGTCAAGTTGATGAATAGTATTTCATAAAGCACAAACATCGCAATAACTCTAAATAAAATCAACAAAACACCATACCCGCCATTAATAAAATAGAAAGATAAAAGCAAATTGCATTCAGCACGATAACCATTCAGTCTGTGCTCTGTAAGAGATTGAATATTTTTGTAAATAGAAGTGACCCACAGTTAAACTTCAGAAGATCATAGCAATCTTTATGTTGATATTTGGCAAGATATATCAAAATTTGATATCAAAAAGCGAGTAACTATGGGCATTTTTGTAGGTAGGGTCAATATTTATCATACCTAATTTTCCTTATATTGTGACCACTTAGTCTTGAATTCATCTAAAACTGTATCCATATTGTCCCAAACAAACGGGGTGAGGGAAAGTTGGTGTAGAGAGTACAAGGTAAAGTTGAGGTGCGCTGTGGGACCGAAGAATACGTATGCCGTATCAATTATTGAGAAGGATACATCCTATAGCCGGCAGTGGCCTCTGAACTCAGACAATTGTTGAGTCGGACGTAGTCGAGACATGCTGCGGTATTTCAAAATCCAGATTAACAATCGTACTTGAATATATATTTTAACGCCTGGACAAGTTTTTGAATTCATTATCATCAGTCTTTACACCCAATAGTGTATACCACAACAAATATTTTTACTCCACTCTGGTCTATCCAGGGCCAGACCCGCTAATGATCTCCAAGTATTGTGAATGGCTCTCGACTCAGTTTAAACTGTTTTTCTGTCACTGGTGGCCCTGCTTTTCCCTAGCGCTGTTAGGTTTATCACAATGCTGTTCTAGTTATTGAATGGAGTTTTGTTATAGCCCAAGTCATCTCCATTGTCATTTTGTAAATCGCCTGAGATACGTAGCTAGTAAAGCTCTGCTACTCGGCATTCTCCAGCATTCGGACCCATATTTGAGAGTTAATATCACACAGCCCTTGTATAGCATTAGCTGGGTGTTGGTGATGTACTGTGCAGAACTTCAGACGTTGTTTAGTTTTCTAAACAGACCGTGCCAGTTTGCTTGTTGTGGATGTCTTTCTTTCTAAATTACTCTGTGTTTTTTTTATGTAAAATTATTATACCCCCGCTCCGAAGGAGAGGGGGTATTCTGTTTTACCCTTGTGTGTCTGTCTGTCTGTCCTTTCGTCTGTCTGTCTGTCTGTCTTGTCTGTCCGTCCATAACAAAAATTTCTGTCGCATTTACCTCAGCAACTATTTATATCAGATGCTTGAAATTTTTACACAGTGTTTGTTAAGGCATGTCATATCGTGGGATATATTTTTGTACCAATCGGACGTCAACTTCCTGTTAAATTTGTACTTTGTTTATTTTTAGCCAAAATTTTCAAACAAATTTCTGTCAAAGATTTCTCAGCAACTATTCATCGCAGACGCTTGAAATTTTAACACCTTATTTGTGTTGGCATGCCATATTGTGGGATATATTTCTGTATCAATCGGACGTCAACTTCCTGTTAAATGATGACTTTGTTTATTTTTAGCCAAAATTTTCAAACATGTTTTCGTCATAGATTTCTCAGCAACTATTTATTGCAGATGCTTGAAAGTTATACACAATATTTGTATAGGCATGCCATATCGTGAGATGATTTTTTGTACCAATCGGACGTCATTTTTCTGTTAAATGATGACTTTGTTTATTTTTAGCAAATATTTTCAAACATATTTTTGTCAAAGAATTCTCAGCAACTGTTAATCGCAGATGCTTGAAATTTTAACACACAGTATTTGTATTGGCATGCCATATCGTGGGATATATTTTTGCATCAATCAGACGTCACCTTCCTGTTAATGACGACTTTGTTTATTTTTATCAAAAATTTTCAAACAAATTTTTGTCAAATAATTCTCAGCAGCTATTTATTGCAGATGCTTGAAAATTTTACACAATATTTGTATAGGCATGCTACATCGGGGGATGTATTTTTGTACCAATCAGACATCAATTTCCTGTTAAATGAGTACTTTGTTTATTTTAGCCAAAATTTTCAAACAAATTTTCCTCAAAGATTTCTCAGCAGCTATTTATCACAGACGCTTGAAATTTTTACACACTATTTGTTTGGCATGCCAAATTGTGGGATATATTTTTGTATCAATCGGATGCCAGCTTTTTGTTAAATGTCGACTTTGCTTATTTTGCATATTCACATCAGAGCGGTGGTATCACTAGTGAGCATTGGCTCACAGATATCTTGTTATTTAAAAGTTTTTAAAAAAAAGAGTTTCAGAGCAGTTTTATATTTCGATCAAACTGTTTTAAAAGGCTTTATCACTTAACAAATAAACATGCAGGTATCAATTCAGGAAAACATCCCATAAAATTACCACTTGCACGAATAAGGACAAAATATTTACCTATCACTCAGTTGAGATAATTCAATAAAAGCATATAAGGAAGTCTATTTCATTTCATTACGAGATCAATCTCGGTCTTTCTCCCTCCCTCCCCCCCCCCACTTCTCTCAAATTTCCTCATTCCATCACATATACACAACGTTCCTTCTTCCCGAATTCACACCATTTCACTCATCCATTTGGTTGCCGACCATTGAATCTGCACTCGTCGGTAAAGCTAATTTAAAAGAGAAATCGACGCCAATCTGCATGTAAAACGTTGCTTAAGCTGACCGAATTTGTCTTTTATTTTGGCGAGAATACCTAGTCTACAAAATGTCTCGTTGTAAACAACCCTCCACGCGTACGTTTTATTATGTATTGAATGGTTTGGTAATCGTTAGAGCTCCATTTCTTTTTTACAGTGTGCTAAGTAGCTGCGCTTACTATTATGATCATATCTCAAAGGTGTGTGTGTTCCTAATGTGACTGTCTTGTTAGCATGTCATTACAGGTAGTTGGCCTAACAGGTAGCTAGTCTTCACATATAATCTCAGATCTCGAGCTTGTATTTTATTGCTTTTCAAGTTACATTTTTTTCCAGAAAGTGTTTGTAATTGAATCTCATACTACAGACATAATCACTTTTCAATTGAATTTTCGATATTATAACCCCTATTCATATATTTCCTAGAGTTTGTTAACATGAATTTAAAAAATGTTAAAAGATGTTCGTTTTAATAATACAATAAGTCATAATTGTAAACCTTACAATAAATGGGCCTGGTAAGTGGTACGAGAGAAACAAAAAATGCATTTTTTTCATGATTCATGATTATATGTACATTGTGCATGTACCTTAGAGATCTAGATGAACTAAATATCCCACAAGGAGGTTATCGAATCATTCAAGCAGCACGAGCGTTATTTATATTTTATCAACGGACATGAACTAGAAATAGGATTGGCTGCTTTATAAATATACATGGCCACAGAGTGTTGTTTGCACTTATTACCTTGAGCGAATAATTGAGATTTTTTTCAGATCATAAAAATAAATTTCTAAAAAAGGTATCTTGCCAAAAAATGAAAAGTAATGTCTGTGTGCATACCCTTAATAGAAAGGAGAATAATCAGAAACGAAAACAAAGTTGTTGGTAAGACAAGACAAGTTAATTAACCAAGTGAGAATAAAAGTAGCGGATACCATGTCAGTTGTTTACTTTTCTTTCATAACTAGGTCTATACAGTACCTATATGTAATAAATAATAAATCATTATGTCCTTACCAGACTTTCGTAGCTAAATTTAAAAAGTATGCCTTTGTTATTAAAAATGAAAAACATGGCGGCTGAAGAAGTCAGCTTTGTTAAAAATTGTTCGATACCAGTGTGATGTTCTTGAGAATGATTTGATACCATTGCTTTGTAGTGACTGTGAATGTCCGGTTTGTTTTTAATGTCTGACCAATAACCATGTTGGACACAAAATGGGTAATTAGCTAGCTAGTTGATAGACGCAATAAAATCGACCAGCTAAATGACTCGATACAGACGAATGACTCCACGTCTAAACAATTTTGAGCACTTTAAAGACATTTAGTCTATTTCGAAAGGAAAGCAATGAAGATTGTATCAAGTGCTACTTTTTCTGCAATAAATTGAAAATGTTTGGCCAAGGTATGGTTCTAAAGTTCAAGACGGTGAGCCTTTTTCATACGTAACACATGCTTTTTCAGTTGAAAACATGAATGAGCTAGTTGGTATTATAGTGACAAATGAACAATCGTCATCTGATTAAAACATTGAACAGAAATCTAAGAAATGCGACACACCAACACACCCTCACGAAACAAACAACATTAGTGAAGATGACATTTAACCCCATCAGAAACAAGACAAAGATTACAGATTGGTCACTTGATTGCATTATTTCGGTTTCTGGTGATAGAAGTATACTTCGTAGCAAAGATGTGGTTTTTCACCAGTCGGATACAGATGTAGAGAAGTTGGTTGATAACATTGAACATTTTACGTATGTACCTGACACAGATGAAATTCTTGTTATGCTGAGAGGTCTGTTTACGATTTATAGGAGACCGATCTTAACTAAAGGACAACTCCATTTTTTATTGAGCTTCAGTTGTGATTCAGTTGTTTGCATGGGCCATAAGGCTACAGCATATCTTGTGGTTGTTTTAAAACATTGTGAGAAAAATAACCACAGACTCACCATTTGTTCAATGAATGACACCGGCTGTTATGCAAAGCTAGCTCAAATAATAGACTCTTTTTATGTTTGAAAAGGTCGTATAAAAATAAACAAATCTTCACCTATGATAATGGATACTCACAAAGTTCACGTGACAAAATGATTGCTTTTTGGATATTTGTTTTCTTACACCGGAAGTATTGGAAATCAACCGACGCTAACATTTTCCTCTGCAGATGTATGCTCAGATCCCGATGGTAACTTCCTTGTAATCGATTCTCACGACGACACGGTGCACTAGATAAAAAGGGAACATTTTTGCAGATCATCATGTCCACCGAAGATGGACTGAGTGGCATTAAATGCATATCTGTTTCGGTGGTTGCTGATTGGATGTAATGATGGCATTGTCCATTTGAAGGATTATCAATATTTCAAAAGTACAACCCGAAAAGCACGATGTTTACAGAGACAGAAGACAAAGGAAACAACAGACAGTTTGAAACTTGAAGAGAAATCGGACACGTTAAACTTATTAGAGACAAACTGATAAACACGCACTTTGTTCATGTACACTTCAACAGACATAATAATTGCTTATTGAAAATTAGCTCATGTGCTGGCATTTATTGGTCTTATGACAATAGTGTTTACATGAAGATTAATACATATAAAATGGAACGTTTTAAAATAAGAAATGATATTGATCACACATCGACAGTTGTTCAATAAGGGAATGAATTCAGTAGAATCAGTAGAAGCTTTACAAATTTTTATGAATAAAAATCGGATGGGACAGTTGAGTGTTAATAAAACGCGAGGCACTAGCCGTGTCAACCCAGTTAAATTTATTCGTAAAAATTGAAAAGCTATTCATGATTAACATTGATATTTTTTAAAGGATTGATCTAGAAATGATTTTTTTCTGTATGCGCTTCAATAGCACTGACATATAAGTTATTTAAATGTGTGAAGAAAAGTTTTTCAATATACGATTTAATATTTGCAGATTATATATACTTTTTAAAGATCTTGTCAACAAAAGGTCTGCTTAACAAATATACAACTGAAACTCAAGCGCCAGAATTTATGAAGTAAAGGAACTTTTTGCTGTTGGAATAACTTTAAATGCCACATCCTAAGTAATGTGTATGAATTAAAATTTTGTGGAAAAGAATTTATTTCAAATGTTGTTTGAAATACTGAATCAATAGTTAAAAACATTTAAATGCTTAGATATTACATGTAACTCTACCGTTAGAGCTGAATTTATTATATTTTAGATTTACACTGAACCATATTTTTCAAAAGTCATCACTGGTCTACAGCAATGTCGATTTCATCTGGTTGTATGGCATTTTATTTAGTATAGTAAGTTTAATCAGAAATCAAAATGACTGTTATTAGTACATGTATTACAACGCTATATTTTATTCATATTTATTAAAATGACATTATACGATCATTTGATAAGATGATAAAAATTATTTCATAAATTACGATCTGTATCAAACATGTATCGATAAATTTATATCCCACGTAAATTGTTTGAACAGTTCTTTTAAGATAAGCACTATTCAGATTCAAAGACAATGTTACACAGTCTTCCCATATTAACTGATTTATAAGATTTATAAGATCATTTTAAGAAAGTATGTCATATAATGATAAGTATAATACACATAGATACATTACTTGATCAAATATATGTGTCCAATTTCTTTCAAAATGATCGTTATAACTTCATAGCCCGTATGACCCAATGAAATGAGAAATGAGCATACATCACATTAACATACCAGTATCCTTTTAAAGCCTGTCAAATTGAGCAAGGAAAAAAGGTAAACATTAAAAATAATACACTAGCAAATAGAAAATTGTATTGAAGGAAGAACCTAGAGGTACGTCGTTGTCCATGTATATCAATGTTTCACGCTCTTACAACTTGCTGCAGAGGTAACAAAACATCGCTTACTGTGTGCATATGGATGTGCGAGGGTTTTGTTTGTGTATAAGGGTGTAATTTTTGTATACAACATGTGGTGGACAAGAATTAAAGAAAATATTTAGTACCCTCATTATTTTTGCTTTTTTGCAATTAGAAGTAGTCTCCCTTTGAGTAGCGCACATCCGAAATGTCAGTAGTTACCAAAAAGGTTAAACTTGTTGATAAAATTACAAGCATATTGTAAATAAAATTAACCTAATTAATATATGGCATTCATAGATGTATACTGAATGCAGGGAAATATTCGTCCTAGTTTAATTTTCGCCCCTGTCGCCCTCGTTCCCAGCATGTGAATATGAGACTAAGCGAATTCAAAACAATTTTAGAATAACTTTAAAGTTAATAAACATTATCTCTCTTAACCGTGTCTTGGAAATTAAAACTGAGCGACACCATTTTGCGAGAGTAAAAGGGTAAGAAAAAACATACATTTGGAGCCAAAAACCCACAGTGTATAAAGTTTATTAACAATTTAAACAAAAAAATGTCAAGTATAAGTTCATCTCTTATTGTTATTATTTGGATTGTGATTTCAGTTACCGAGTACAACATCTTTTAAAAAGTTGACAGAGGAAAGCTTTTATTGAAATGTAATTCATAAAATGCGTACATCGTTATTTGCCAATGGAATCCCTGCCAAAAGGAGAATTATGCTTAGTTGATGTTGTTGTTGTATGTTACTTATTTGAAAATTAAAGGGGCATTTTTACAGTTTTGGCAAAGGTTTATTGAATATTGGATGAACTTATCGTACCCATGATACAATTATGAAAAAAAAAGAATACCAGTAGTACAGTTTAAGATTTTGCATTTTTGCATATACCTCTTCATAAAATGTGTATCATTAATAGCTTAGCCCCCCCCCCCACACACACACACACAGTTTTTTGAAAAGTTAGACCTAACCTCACCACCCCCTGCACGGATTAGGAATTTCATGATTTTTGAAAATTTATTATTTTGGTAGGAAATATTTTTTCAGAGTTATAGGTATACTAGCCCCCCCCCCCCCCCTCCTCCCCATGGCTTATATTATTATGATTTTGAGAATAAGCCTTTTCTTTTGTTGCGTGTCAAAATTTCTAATGACCAGTCTAGCCCCCCCCCCCCCCCCCCACACTTTCTATTTGCTTCCGACGACACTGTGTTTGAGAAGATCATCTACTTGAACTAATGCATTAATTATATAAATATATACATGTATTATCATTGGTCAAGGGTGTACTTTTTAATTGTTTATTTTTAAGAAAATGTTCTTTTTTATACCCTTCTTCACTAACTCAGAAAAAAATGTCATGCAAAAAGCATGACCTGTTCAATAACTAGGAAGACAATCCACTATGCCTAATGCAGTATTAAGATTTATTATTTTTGGCCAAAGATGTACTAATTTCTATTTGTCTTTTTTGTTGATATTCTATTTAATATACTCTTTGTAGGCAACACAAAAGTAGACAAAAGGCTTTAAGGTAGTCTATCCATAACTAAGGTATATCTAACAATTTTGATGGATCTATACTACATCAAATACGTATTTTAAAGTTATTATGAGACTGACATAAACCAATTAAACTCGGGAGTATGTATGTGGTCAATAAAATGAACTTTTGCACTCAAAACTTTTTATAGAGTTGCTTGCCCTTTAAATTCATTTAAAAAAAATCATTTTCTGAAAATGTGTATGGTAAAACATGAATTATTTTAGCATTTTCGAAGAAAGGGAAAGCTTCTGCAACTTTTAACCGAGAGAAATGTGAGAAAAATACTTGTACTAAAAATATAATTTAAACGGCATTTTTCCCCATTGACTTCAATGTTAACTTCAACATTTAGTAATTTTTTAATATTCATTTTTTATTTAATTTCAAAGGTAAATCTTTATTTTCTAATATACCCCCTAAAATAAAATTAAGATTTTAAGATTCAAACTTGCAATTTATTAGATATGAAATATGATAGTTATGGATGGACTACCTTAATCCTGACAACTAATGATATATTTGTATTTTAAACGGAATAGGGCACGAAGTGCTCTGGACTTAATAATTCGTACCTGCCATTCCCATTTATACAATGAGTTAGAGTTACCTATTTCTTTTTCCAATTTGGAGTTATCTCCCGTAGCACGAACTCCTTTTACAAGTTATGGTAAAAACAGTGTTTTTTTAGGTAAATAAAAGACGTCGAAGCGATGAAGCAATATTGTTCTGCGTCGACAGGCAGGTTCATAAAAGCCGAATATATTTCTTTTTGGCAAACAATGTTAGGAAGATTTGAAATCACCATTTGTATTTCTCAAAACGTTACTATTGACCGTGATCAGACAGATTACTGGAGGAGAGGGGGACAGACCTACCTAAAACCTACCCTAACATCATCATCATATTTACAAGCAAAATAGAAAGAATGAAAATAATAACTTCGATAATCTCAAACAGGTAAAAGAAATACAGTAGTTTGCCAAACGTTTTATTCATTAATTTTCATATCTGTTGTAGGATATTGTGTACAATGTACATAATTATATGCATTATAAAATATAAACAGCCTGGAAGACAATGATATTCATTTCAAATTGAACTGCAACTAATACCGAAGGTTTTGATGGTGTGAAAGACAAGGAAGGTAACTTTATAATAGACAAGATCATTTTTGAGATTCAGACTCTCTATACATTAGCCGTAAGTTTCATTTTAAGTTGGATATCATACTAAATCAATTTACAATTATGAGCATATAATTTATGACCACATATCTCACTAATGAAAAAAAAATGCTTACTTTAGACATTAATTTTTTGCGACTTATTACTTATATTTCTATTGATATCAATGTAAAACTGAAAATGTATATTTTTTGGAATTGTTGTTTTACATGTAATAAGGATTTAGAGATGAATCTGTTGTGCTTGTAATTGCATATAATTATATTCACATAAAAATGCAATGTAAAATCTACAAGAAATTTGTACTGAAACCATGAACGCCAATGTCCTTAACAAACTACTTAGAAGTCAATTTATGATACAGTTTCAAAATTTTGAAATTAAGGGTCAAAATTTAAATCCACCAATGAAATCAGAGAAAACACTTACTATGTAGATCGTTGACTATTAATGATATAAATTTTATTGCATTTGTGGATGGTTAAGTTCATTATTCGTGTCTTCTGCTTATGCCTCTCTTTGCTATAAAAAGAAATATCAGAAAGATTATTTAATGAGCTTTTATTTACTTTGCGTTTCCAATTATTTTAGTTTAATAAAGTTAATCTTTTAGGGACTGGCTTAAAAGAACATTGACTTTTTGCAAGTCTGTGTATGAAACCACTACAAGATAAAAAGTCATATATGGTACATAATTGAAAGACTAGGTTTGAAATAAGTTTCAAAGCAGGGAAACAAACTTTGTAAAAAGAGATTGTTATTAGATATTTTGCTCTAAATCATTTAACATTTTTTTCAGATTTATCTCGTTTTGTTGCATTTCCTTTTATTTAAATAAACATAAAATTATGATATTATTTTGCCTCCAACTTCTATAATAAGGTACCCAGAACAAACTTATCATTTACAATAAAGAATTGGAAACCCATGTTGAAACCGATTGATTTAAAGAATAAGAAATCTTTTTTTTTAGTATTATGAGGTGATAATTTCGGTCGGGGCGTGAACAAATCTAATAAAGTCCGAAGGGCTTAATGATAGATTGATGTGTAAAAGGGAATATGCAAAGAAGCATAATTAAAACCAGGACAATATACATGTATTACATGCATAGTTATATCAATAATGATTGAAATGCATCCACTAATGCAAAAACAAATTGTATTATTTAAAGGTCAACGTTGTATTTATCTTGCGTTTTTCTCTTATACCAAAGGATTATATGGACTATTTCATTGATAGACACATTAGTAGTCCGTTGATGATACAATTACATTATCAACTGTAGGGAATTTGACAAATATAATGGAAACTTTATCTCATAAGTGGATACGGTATTACATGTTTTATAAGTTATTAAACAGCCATCGCATGGGAAAAAAGGGGAGGGGAGTATAATATTCGTTTTAATTTTTAATGAAAATAACTATGAATTTTTAGATTTCGTTTTATTCCATTCATGCACCATGTTTCCTATCAATTTTCACATCAATTCACAAAAACATATACTTAAACAAATCAGCTAATTTGTAAATAAAGTAATGATCCACAAGTCGACAATTTGACCATCGATTTTGTAACTCACGCCACATCCTTTTAATTTCCCTCGGTGTATAGTGATGTCCTGTTATCTGATATCTGAAGTTATTTCCACAGGGACCACGATTGCGATATCCACAATTAAAACCTTTATTTTCTAATGCAACGGCACCAATATGTTTTCTACATAAACCTGTTATATATACGTCTTCAAAGATGAAATAAGGAACATTCCGTGTTGCCCGATATAGGTTCGAAATAATATCCCCGCTGATTAGATAAGCTGTTCCGGCTATATAATCTGGATAATAATCATTTTTATACTCCGATCTCGATATCTTCCATTTCGAAAATGCAAATCGGAATGGAGAAGCACCAATGACTTTGCATCCAGATATAGAGTTTGTTTTCGGATGAACTTTTAATTCGTTTAAAAGTCTCGGAAGATTAAGGAACATGTCGTCATCAATTTTCAAAAGATATCTTACTCCTTCACAGTTTTTCGAAGCCCATCGTAGCAACGCTATAGATTTTTGGGACAGATTTTCATATGTTTCCAATATGTCCTCGAACAAAATATCATTATGAATAGAATTTTCAGTTTTTGCAAGGCTCTGGTGAACAGTATCTTTACTTTTTCCTAACACAAATTTCAACAGAACAGTAGGTTTTGTTGTTGAAACGTTTCCCCAAGTTCTGCGGATAGCGTCTCTCTGTTCGAAGTTTGACACAGCGCTTGGGACCATGATGAGCAGGAATACGTCACCGTTACTACATGATCTATGACGTATCGGCGGTGTCCCCAACAGGCCAGATTCTACGTAGGCCTGTAAGAGTTTGTAGGATGTTTCGTCTGCTCTATCTTTTGTTTCTCGGAAAGGTAAACAAACGATGTATGTTAAAATATATATGATTGCTACCCATTTCACAATGTATGTAAATGTATGTGTCCTCCTTTGTAAAGCTTTCATCTGAAAAAAAAAATCACAGTCATTACATTTATCTATCAAATTTTCTTGTAGACGACATGAACATGCTTAATGTTGGAGGATATTATGATTATGTTGTAAATATGGATTTAAGGTGGTTCATTATGTTTTGAAATAGTTTCTTAAATCAGCTGTACGTTACTCAATTAGAATGATATCATGATGGATAATAAGTACAAGAGTCAAATGCGCAATTTTTTTTGCAATTATGGATAAAATAAAATATTTTCAAAACTGAACAAAAGCCCCAGGAGGACTAGAACTGATAATCTGCGCTTCACAAGCTCGCTACTTAAAACCACTGAGCTATGCCGATATTCAAATAAGCTGATTGATACAAACAATTTAACAAAACTTTTTATTCGCCATCCTGCGACGTAGTGTCTTCAAAAGTATAAGAATAGGTGTAGTGAGGCACCTTAATGATGAAATACAGCTTTAGAATTTTGATAACTTTCTTTCATATAATGCTTTAAATCATAGTGAATATCATAGTTTAATTGTAAAAAAGCCTTGTTTTTGTTTCTAATACCCACCCATTGATAAGATATGCTTTTAAAATTTATAAAAACACAAGTAACAAGTTTTAACCAACGTCCGTCGAGTATAGGACTTCGTTTTAAATAATCAAATCATCTTCCAGGTCAGATTACATAATTGATAGGGGGTTTATATTTATGGTATTAAAAATGTTTTGAATTTTTTACAAAATAAGTTGAAAGTAGACATTTTATCATCTCTAGTTAATCACATTCATATATTTACATTTGCAAATATTTTTTCCTTATATGAACCGTTAGAAAAGTGAAAACGTTCAATTCTGTATGAACGTTTCCGTGACGTCACAATGATTATAGCACTCGCTTATCGCTTGTCGCTTGGATAATTGTAAACATAAAATATCGGTTATTTTAACAGTTCTGAACGATTAGTCTATTTCAAACGTAAATATAAGTAATAAACAGCAATGTTAAAAAGTTCACCGGGATATGAAGTTGGTTGGTCATGTGATCAAATCTACTGAGAAGCCCTCAGGGCTTCACAGGATTTGATCACATGACCAACCAACTTCATATCCCGGTGAACTTTTTAAATTGCTGTTTATTTCTTAATTGAACGCGCAGAATACACATCAAATTGCACTAAGTTAAAATGAAAGAGGATAACGGTTGCGACCCCTCATTTCTTTAATTAGTTTAGGAAAGATAATAAAGATGTTTACCATGTAGTAAGGTAAGCATCAGCGGGCATGCACAATGATAACCAATATTTGGATGACAAATTTTGTTTTTTGTGTATAATGCAGTATACTTCAATATCCAATATATTCAAATCCTTGAATTTTCTTTCAAATTTCTGATTCAATTCATTGTTGTCATATGATATTTCGTTTTGTTGTCAAATTGAGATCAAAGCTCAGTAAATGCTTGCTTTATTAAAAAAGAACGATCACAACATTTCATTTGATCTCTGATATCTCGAACGCTGATTTCTCGATTACAATAAATATGTCGAAGTGATTTGTTAATCCCAACCACTTATATTTTGGTACTTTTGTACCCTTGATATCTCGAATACCTACTATACTTTTTTAAACAGTCCCATCTAGTTTGACTGATGTAGTTTTAAACAGATAACTTCTGATCGGATCTACACATATCAAACAGGTCCAACTTTTAGCACTTTGATCATCATACGTAGAGCTTGAACTGAGCATCCCGTTTTGTAATAGTCTTGGTTAATTGCATTGCATAAAGAGTCCAGCGCATATTAAGCTTGAAAATTAATGTTGAATTTTGTTTTATTTTTATCACAATTAAATTTGGCCCTTCTCGGTGTCTACCTGTATGACGTTACATAATACTACTCTGTAAAGTTATTCTTTCCCCATAGCGCATCTACTGAAAAGCGTAAAATAACGTGATTTATTTAGGCATTGAATGTTTGTGTTTGGATGTTGTCTGTCCTTTAACACACCAAGCCGTGCAGACCAATTTATTACGCTCTTATAAATTGGTCAGGGATATGAAACATATATGGAAAAGCCATATTAACATGTTATTTACTTTACTTCCGCGTCTTAAAATATAGTTCCAGAAACTTTAAATTTTTTTTTATTGACGAATAGATATGATTAAACGATTCCATTACAAATCAAATTGGTTATGTAAGTTTGAACGGTTCATTTAGTCTTAGAATGCTAAATATACCCAAGACGCGTGATGACGTTTATACCCCTGGCGTATAAATTAGCTTATTGTATTCAATGGAAAATATTTACATTTGCAAATATGTTTCCTTATATGAACCTATAGAATAGCGAAAACGATCAATTCTGTATGAACTTTTTCGTGACGTCACAATGATCATATCACGCGCTTATCACTTGTTGCTTTGATTATTGTAAATATAAAATCTCGGTAATTTTAACAGTTCTGGCTCCGGGATCATGAAACTGTCTTAAATTTAAGTTAGAATTTTGTCTTAGATCTAAAATTTAGACTTAGTTAAGATTGCTTACTTAAGTGGATCACAAAACGATCTAAGAAAAAACTTAGCTAAGATTTGTCTTAGCTAAACTCCATAGTAACTCGCGCGATTTTTCGACAGAATTTGTTAAAAGTGGAACTCTTCTTCTTTTGAAGATTCCTATCGGCTGCATCGTAAACATTATCATATATCACAAAGTTTAAAAAATTATATTTAAAAGATGCTTCACACAAATATTAGCATAGTTTCTTACTGGATAACATATCAGTCATTATACAGACGTGTTTACACACTTTCACTTTAACAAAGGGAAATAACTTCAATAGCAAGTGCACAAAGGGGAAAAACCTAGACTTTAAATAGAAAACCCGAGGACGAGGGAGCAACCTTCTTTGCTGATCATTTCTTCTTAAAAAATCCAACGAGTGTCGCCATTTTGAACTTACATAGTAAGAATCTATAAACTTAAGTCTGCCTAATAGCAGTCTTAAGATTTAAGACAATATTTAAGACTTAACCCTAAGTCATTTTTTTGTGATCCACTTTAAGAACAATCTTAAAATTTAAGTGCAAATTTATTGACTTAAGTCTGACTTAAGATTTAAGACATTTTCATGATCCCGGAGCCTGAACGATTTGTCTATTTCAAACGTAAATATACGTAATAAACAGCAATGTTAAAAAGTTCACCGGGATATGAAGTTGGTTGGTATGTGATCAAATCTACTGAGAAGCCCTTTGGGCTTCACAGGATTTGATCACGTGACCAACCAACTTCATATCCCAGTGAACTTATTAAATTGCTGTTTATTTCTTAATTGAACGTCGCATATTTTCAATACACACCTAAGGGGAAATCTACACTGAATGTAAATATTAAGTCAAGTTAACGATGAGCATTTAACTCTTTTCATCGAAATGTAGGTCAGCTTTATCCTAAGGAGTTTTTGGGATCGTTCATATCTTTAAGGTGGTATGGGACATCTGTCAATATTAATGTGGATTAGAACCTACGACTTAATGACAGATTCGTGGATAATGCACTATCACATCGCAATGCGCTCTTAAAGAACAAATTTAAGAAAAAGAGAAAAATTATGAAGAACTATGTATGATATGGGCCTAAAATGGCCCCCTAAAATGATCATCAACAATTTACTGTACTTCTTTGTTTTCTTTGTACAGTTATATTTGTGATGTTTTTACATAATGTTCATTTTGATTCAACTGCCCACAATTTAGAAATATGACATCGTAAAGACAACATTTTCCCGCCATTTTTGCATTTTTAGCATAAAAAAGCTTTGTTTTCAAGCAGTTGTTCTTTCAGAAAACATAGAGCACATGCTTGAACAAGCAAAATATCTTAATCAGAGATGTATCTAGCCAAGGCTAATAAGTGACAAAAAATGTTCCTTATTCAAGCATGCGCTCTATATTTCCCATTCAGAAAAAGATAATAAAAATGTCAATTTTTGACTGATTTTGATTGAATTATAGGTATAGCGTCACTTCTGACGTCACATACTGCCAATGAGTGCAAATAAATCAAATAAATAGGTGAACATATATTTTACATCAACTCTTCTAAAATATAACATAACATTTTATTGCACCAGAAACACTTTAAAAAGATGGCACCATCATGAGGGGACCCCTCCCTGCGAAATTCAAACGTGTTAAGTTCCCATTGTTGATTATAATATATAACCCCCTTGCACCCTCTACCCATGGCAACCAAAAATATTCTTTAGGACTCCCCCGCTAATGGGCTATTTATTGTGTTCCCATTGCAAATAAAATATTGCCTAAACCCCCGGGAAAAAACTTTGTTTTTGCGCATGAACTCTATATTGTGCAGTCTGTTCGTCATAACTGTGGACACAAGGTCTCATTTATTATGTACTAATTTTCAACAGTTTTATTTTCCTTAAAAGAGAACATTTCGTAAATATTTAACTTATAAAACTTGTTATTATTTTTCTGTATAACGATTTTTTGATAAACGTGCATATTTTTCATAACAAACTCAGTAAATAAATATTTGTTTTAAATGCATGTATTATAATTTTTCGTATTTAGTTACGGGTCACCCGTATGTACTAAGTATATTGTTTGTATAAGCAAACACACTTCACAAAATACAATGGCCATATTCAAAGCGTCTTGGTTTTTTTTTCAAAATTCGATTAAGCATTTTTTTTTAAATTGTCTACTATAGATTCCTATTTAAACGGAAGGAATTAATTTCGGCGTAAAATCACGAAAATCACGTCTTGCGGACTTTAAAATCTAGCTTTTAATTTTCAGAAAGACATTAACTATATGAAATTACGAAAAAAATGTGGCGTTTGCGATTTTATACTCTTGCGATTGGATGTAAAAAGTTTGAATCGTGAAATCGAATCGTGAATCGGAAAGCAAGCGATTTTAAATCAGGGATTTCCGCTTCTCTTAACGTTACTTATGTTTTGAACGGTGTAGCGTGGTTGATTTCAGGATAAAAGGGGGGGGGGAGAGGGGTAAATAAGACCAAAAACGTTTTGATGACACACCCTTTTCAATCATCTAATGACGTTGAAAATTTTAAGAAGATTTTGATACTTAACTTATGAATGTGTTTCATAATATTTGATATTTTGCTTATTACAATAAACATGACCTAGACGAAATTTTTTATTAAAATAAAAATCAACCCTCTAATGATCTGCAAAAAAGAAAGAAAACTTCAGGTTGCATAAATATTTGCAAAAGTCGTTGGGTTCAAACAGACCACATAATTCAATGAAAAGCATGCTTTTTTCAAACATAATCGTTGGGTGGGAAAAAATTAAACTATTTTACTTTCACCAAACATTGTTTAATTAATATGAGTTTTTCAAATGGTGATATACTAGGACACCCTGTACAAGAAAAGAATGTATTTTAGCTTTTTATATGTGAATTTGATCATCACTCGTATTGCCCGCAAGATAATACATTTGTAGGTCAGATTTAAAGTGCGATAAAGAGTAACGTAAGACTTTTTTTGTTAAATTGTCAAACCAGTTTAAATAAAAAAAACATCACCAGGAAGAAAGACCACAATACGAGCAGGAATGGCGCAGTTTTGTCTAATGAAAAATATTCCTATTTTATGGTAATTTTATCTTCATGGCGAATTGATTTTTTTTAAATGGATTGGATTACCGTATTATAATACTATATCCGGCATTTCTATTTCAGATTCATTTCATCCGAACGAGGCTGCTTTGCAAAAAGACGTCATTTACAATACCATCTTAAAATAGGGAGACAATAAACCTCATCAATAACCACTGAACTTTTCATTCAAAAGCACCTGAAAATGATATCCTGAAATAGAATAGGCCAAAGTGAATCAACAGACAACGAGTCCATACAGCGTAATCGCAGCCTAAACTAATGACGCTGTTTATTATTCGTTAAATTCCTCAAGTTTAATCATTGTGTTTTAGAGGCAAAACCTTGAATTGTCTACCGACATCATTTATTAATGCATGTAAACTTCAAGAGCATGGCTGAAGAAGATAGGTTTGATAATTTTTTTATATATGTTTGTGCGTATTCATCATTAATGATATAGACAGTGTGAGTGTTGAGTAGCTCATATTAATATACTTAATCGATATTTTAAGGATTTCACTATGAAATAGAATTCTTTAAGCTTGCATTAAAGTAAATATAATGCAGTGATTGGTGATAATGATGATATACTATATATATATATATATATATATATATATATATATATATATATATATATATATATATATATATATATATATATATATATATATATATATATATATATATATATATATATATATTCCCACACAAGTATATGTGTGCGTGGAGGAAAAGGATCATTGACAGCTTTATAATTATAATGAATGCATGAATTTAGGTAATCAATTTAGAAATGATAGAAAAATTATTTTCATAAAGCATAAAAGATATATGTTGTAAAGACTAAAACCTTGCCAAAAAATGTAACGTAACTGTCTGTCTGTTTGTCTGTATGAAATATTATAAGCTAAATATGCCAAATTTTATCGATAGAAATATCAAAAAAATTGTTCAAATATGTTTTGCAGAACAACATTAATATATCATAATACACAAACTATCTGGAAGTCTGGTCTGCACTGAAAATTAGGAAGCTAAAGTAACAGAATTCTAGAACTTTTGAGTTATGAAAAATATTTTCTTCTTAAAAACCTTCCGCCACAAAATAGCTGACATAAAATAGTTACCATAAAAAAGAGAAACGAATCTCTTTAAGAAAACATAATTAGGATTTTTAACCATGTAGTACTGCATGTGCGAGGGTCATCCAACAAATACGAAGAATTTTGTTACAGCGTTGTTACTTTACGTCATATTACAATCAAATTTTAAAGACATACTTTGGCAATAAATTCTTACCAATTGCACATTTATTTCTAGTTAATTCCGATGTATCAATAAATAATTAAGATTTTTTTATCTCAGAAATGCAGCCACGGCGCACGTTCAGTTTTCGCTTTTTATCAAAATATCATCATAGAAAATTTTGACCAGATTTTTGTTATATGGCGCCAAATCAAAAACAAAATTTATACCGGTATACCAGTAAACTACGTAATATTACATCATTTTATTTGCGGAATTATGACATAATTTGTTGATCCGTTGATAAAAAAATCGGTGTTAGAAGACAGGTACTCCTAATTATAAAAGGCAAAAAGGATGACGTTTGACGACGTCACGGAGCAAAGAATGGCTGTAAAATTTGTGGTTGTGCTTGAAACACGAAAACAAACTGCAAAAATGATGGAAGAAGCAGGAAAAGTGCCTAAAGTGAGTAGATCGTTTGTAAATAAATGGCCTAGGCGGTTTTTGATTGGTAGAGACTCGGTACTGGACGACGAAAGGCCTGGAAGAATTGGCAACGTCATGGAAAGTGATGGACGCGTAACTGTTGCGGAACTTGCATCTGTGTTTGATATCAGTTATGGCACCGCCTTTACAATTCTCACAGAATATTTAGATATGTGAAGAGTTTCAGCTCTCTGGATACCCAGACTACTGTCTGAAGATGACAAAGCAAAACGAGTACAACTATCAAGTGCTTTCTTGAGACAGTATACTAATGAAGATGTTTTTTCTTTAGAACGAATTGTCACAACTGGCGAAACATAGTTGTAAAATTATGATTCCGAGACAAATTAAGCAACAGTCCTCAGCATGAAAAAGAAAATCATCACCACCTCCCCTTAAAGCTAAAGTTCAAAAGTCTGCAAGGAAAAACATATTTAATATATTCTTTATGGATATTTTTGGAATGCTACTCGTGCATGTAGTACCCTACGGACAAACGGTGGAAGCAGAATATTATGCATAGGTTAAAATATTTCACTTCCTGTGTTTTTAGAACGCATTTCATTAGCTATTATATTGTCATTGCACTTACATTAGGAAGACAATAGCGGAATAGAGTTAAAATTTTCTCTTAACGAGGCCGAGTACAGAACGAGTACGCACGCTTTCGCGCAGCGTTTCATTTGTATTGTGACGTCATATTTTTGCTTGTTTGACGCCATGGCGTGATAGTTTTATCTGCAGATATTCAGCGAAATTTGTTGAAAATGGCTCGTTTAATGCGTAAAATTAATGTTATATTGTGGAATAAACATAATTGTCTCGAAGTATAAGCTATATTTGGGCTCGGGTCGAAAAAGTGAAGAGGGTTCAGCAGGCCAAACCCTCTGCCACGTTTTCTTAACCCGCCTAAATATAGCTTAATTCATATATTTCAAGACAGTAACCATGTATTTTATATTAATGACCCTTAATATGTGATGTTATATATTTTTTCATTACTTAAATATGTCTGAAGGCTTTAATAATACTATAAAGATCACCTTTTCCGCCTTTGTCAAATAGAAAATAGCCATTATCTGACAAACCTGAGAAATTGGGCATACAATAATCAACTTTGATAAG
This sequence comes from Magallana angulata, assembly GCF_025612915.1. Classification (NCBI taxonomy): domain Eukaryota; kingdom Metazoa; phylum Mollusca; class Bivalvia; order Ostreida; family Ostreidae; genus Magallana; species Magallana angulata. Next base: position 17,560,886 of record NC_069115.1, on the reverse strand, counting down.
ACCCCTGGATCAAACCAGGAGGTAGAAGGTTTTTTTTATTTGACCATTTGATGCCTTTTAGCAATAACTTTAATATGTAGAACAGAAAAAGAAATCCCTAGGGCAGAAGTTTAAAAAAATGTGCAAAATTGATACATTTCAAGCGAAATCCCATAGGGTCCTATGTTAAAGATTAACAAACTTTGAGATGACCCCCTAAACAAACGGTGTGGTAAATGTCTTATTTTTTAATCTTAAAATAATAATTATATCAGTAGAAATTCAGGTAAAAAATTTCATTAAAAAATCTAGGGCAGAACTAATTAGACCCGGCCTCGTTAAATATATATACTGTAAAATAATATCACCCGTGCATTACAATTAAAAAACCAAGTGAACTTTCAATATTGTCAAATAAAAATGATCATGTCATTTTATTCCATAACAAGTACATGTAATTTGGGGTGATATTGGCCATGAAATACGGCAGAAGCAGCTCGAAAAAAAACCCCACTTTCTTTTGCATCAAGACTACGCCCCTGCTCACCGTGGTGAAAGTACTATCAATGATTTAGATTTGTTAGGTTTTGATCGTGTAGATCACGCACCACACAGTCCGGACCTAGCGCCGATGGATTTCAAGGCCTTTCCGACAGTGAAAGCTGAATTACATGGTAGAAAATTTGAGAACACCGAAGAATTAGTTTATGCTAATCGAACAATCGTAAACAAACTAGATGACAGGTGGTACAGCGATGTCTTTTTCGAGTGGGTCAAGCGCCAGACTTTGTGTGAAATGCAGAGACTAGTACTTTGAAGTCAATTTTTAAAATTGAAAACCCTTTTAAATAACAAAACTTAATCAAATAGTAGGATTTGTTGAGTATCTTGATCCAAACTAGTATTGGTGGACCTTAGTCTTATCAGATCAATATCTGAAACAAAGAAGCAGTCCAGTGTTAAAAACTTTACAGGCATCCACGTGTTCTGAGTTTAAGAGTACTTCGATCTCGAGGTAATGCTTCCCTATTTTAGAACCACCGCATAGTGAAGAATCATCATGTAATGAAGAAGTATCAGCACGTTAAGTTAATGTACCATTATGTAATGTTGAAGTATCATCATGTAATGTTGAAGTATCAGCTAGCACGTAATGTTAAAGTATCGTCATGTATTGTTTATGTATCAGCAAGCAGGTAATGTTAAAGTACCATCATGTAATGTTAAAGTACCATCATGCAATGTTAAAGTACCATCATGTAATGTTAAGGTATCAGCATGTCATGTTATCATCATATTACGAAAATTATCTAGATAAACAGTGGAGGCGTTTCACACGTATATAACTGATTTCATTGAAATGTAGGTAACCTTTATCCCATAGTAAAAGGTTTAGAACCGTTCATAACTTTAAGGTTGTATTGGACGTCGACTGTCGTTATTAATGTTGATTAAAACCCGTGGCTTAATTACAGATTCGTGGATAACGCTATAACACGAAAAATTCGTGTGGTGCAAAGGGTAGTGTAACGGATCACTTCGAAACACTCGCTGGAAGAAAATATTTTAAAAGAAGATGAAGTATATAGATATTCTTTTAAGAATGTATTTTCTAACATAACTTTTTAAAAAGAAAAGATCTGTACCTTGTACAGAATAACAAATACTATATCTACACTAGTAATGAAATAAAAAGGAACTACCTAGTAACAGTTTACGCTGTTCTTGAAAGTCAGTATTTTTTTCAATAATGACACCAATATGAGGGGACCCCTCCCTGAAAAATTCAAACGTGTAAAGTTCCCATTGTGAATTATAAGAAATGAACCCCTTGCACCCTCTAATAATGGCAAACAAAGGTATTGTTTAGGACTCCCCCGCCCATGAACTATATATTGTGTTCACATGGCAAACAGAACATTGCCTGGGAACACCCCCCCCCCCCCCCCCCCACATGGCAAACAAACTATTGCTTAGGCTACGCTCGTTCAACCTTCGACTGTCTCCGTAAATCTGCGACAAGCAGAGAATCATTCTATATTTAGAAGTCGCGTCATCAAGCTATCACTTGACCTGGTGCACACATTGGCAGAGAGTATCTCTTGCATGTCGGAGATCAACGGAGACCGCCGAGCATCTAGTTGAACGAGACTAGAGTTCATTATTGCTTGGATTCATACACTTTTTTGAATATTTCGATTACTGATACATAGTTTGATGAAATTAATTCTATCTTTAAATATTACACAACATGATTCACACATCGTTTTCTCGAAATTCTTCTCGGAAAAGTCCGGGAATTCATATAATAAAAATGTGCGTAATTCAATACACATTATAAACTACTTGCCAAGCAAAATAACATATCATTGTTTTTTAAATAAATAATTATCCATAAAATCAACAGTACTTTGATGTTTTTAACAGCCCAGCGTGATTGATTTTGCAATGGGGGGGGGGGGGGGGGTTAGATGAAACAAGAAACATTTTGATCACACACCCTTTTTATCATCTAATGACGTTAAAAATTTAGAGATTTTGATAAGTATACTAAACTTATTTATGTGTTTCATATTATTTAATATTTTCCATATTCCAATATATGCGGCCGTGACTAATTTTTTTTAAGATAACTTACAAAAAATAACTCTCGAATGATCTGCAAAAAAGAAAGAAAATATCTGATTGCGCGTTTTTCTCCCAAACTTTTTTCGTTGTGAAAAATGTAAACTATTTTACTTAGGCCAAACATTGTTTAATTAATATGAATTTTTCAAATGGTGTTGTACTGGGACACCTTGTAAAAGAAAAAAAAATGTATTTTAGCTTTTCATATGTGTGTTTGATAATTATACTAATTACCTGCAAGATGACATATTTGAAGCTCAGATTTAAAGTCTGATAAAGGGTAACGTCAGACTTTTTTGTTAAATTGTCAAGCCAATTTGAATTTGAAAAAACACATCACCGGGAAGAAAGACCAAAATACGAGGAGGGATGGCGCAGTCTTTTCTAATGCACGAATATTCTCATTTTATGGTTATTTTAACTTCAAGGCGAATTGATATTTTTTTTTAATGGATTGGATTATCATGTCATAATACTAATTCCGGCATTTCCATTTCAGATTTCAGATTCATTTCATTCCAAAGAGGCTGCTTTGCAAAAAGACGTCATTTACAAGACCACATTGAAATTGGCAACAATAAACCTCACCAATAACCACTGAACTTTTCATTCAAAAGCACCTGAGAATGATACCCTGAAATAGAATAGGCCAACGATTCCATACAGCGTAATCGCAGCCTTGACTATTAACGCTGTTTATTTTTTTTATTAAATTCCTTATGTTTAATCATTGTGTTTTAGAGGCAAAACCTTGAATTGTCTACCGACATCATTCATTATTGCATGTAAACTTGTATAACATGACTGAAGAAGGTTTGGAAAATCCTATATACATATATATGTGTGTTTTTTTTTTACCATAAATAATATAAACAGTCTGAGTGTTGGGTAGCACATGATAACATATTGAATCGATATTCCAAGGATTTCATTCTGAAATAAAATTCTTTAAGCTTGCTTATAAGTTAATTTAATGCAGTGGTTGATTATGATATATATATATATATATATATATATATATATATATATATATATATATATATATATATATATATATATATATATATATATATATATATATAATCCAAAATGAGTAAAGTTAATCCACACAAGTATTAAATAATAAAAAATAACAGAAAGCCGATTAATCCACACAAGTATTAAATAATAAAAAATAACAGAAAGCCGATTATTAAATAATAAAAAAATAACAGAAAGCCGATTATTAAATAATAAAAAATAACAGAAAGCCGATTATTAAATAATAAAAAATAACAGAAAGCTTCACTCCTGAAGATTATAATGAAACCGGTAGAGTTTTGAATCGGCTTTCTGTTATTTTTTATTATATATATATATATATATTTATATATATATATATATCTATCTATCTATCTATCTATCTATCTATCTATCTATCTATCTATCTATATTTATATATGGTGGGTGGGTGGGTGGGTGGGTGTGTGTGTGTGTGTGTGTGTGTTATATGTGGAACGTCTGTAAATTGATTTTTTGAGATTATAGAATAAAAATATTAGAATAAATCTAATTATGGAATCAATTAAGGGGTCTTATATTTTTTATTTTTGAATTTCTTTTTATTGACACATTGATCTTGTTGATTCTACTTGATGTTTTAAAAGGAACGAACAGAAATAAAGTTAAACACGGAAAATTTCCAACGTGAGGTAGGTGATCATATATGATAATGACTTAATTAGAACTTAGTGTAAACATAATAGGATACAAACTGAAAGTTCATAACAGAATTTGTCTTTTCAGAAAAAAACCATACATTCACACAATAATCGAACTTAATTCACACTTTAATTTTTAAAAAAAGGCACTTCGATAAATGCAAATACAAAACCAAATGAATTTATACTTTTTTTGGTAAATAATTGCAAATTCAAACACGAGCTTTGTAACAATATATCAAATGTATACGAGAAGAAAAATAATTGCTACAAGCCGTCTAATTATGGCATTTACTATGCATATTCTAATGATTAAAACAACTATTAGACTTCATATTTCAGAAACTTTAAGATACTGAAATACGTTTAAAGGGGCATATTCACGATTTTAGTCAAATTCTGTTTTTCTTATTTACAATGCTTTAGAAATTCATTTCTAATGATCAAATGAAATTTGAGAGTCAGTTGTTCAGTTATAAGCAACATACAGAGCCCAGAATTCTTTGTCACGTATCCTTGTGACCTGTTTCTCTTCACATGGGATCAATAAAGCAGTAAAAAAATCTTTTTCAAGCTAATTTGTCTATCTTGTTATTCCCTTTAAGCATAAATAAACAGATCCTAACGTTTAACATATTTATTTTAGGACTAAAATTAGAATTTTCACTTCAACATTCAAATTGTAAACAAAAGCTTTGTTTTCATAGTAAAGAATTGTAAGCTCTGTAACTCGGCTAAAAATCAACAAATGAGATTCAATTTTTTGTTGCCTATTAAAAATGAATAACTGAAGCATTGTAAACATTAAAATTGGAAAAATATTTTTTGCCCAAAATCGTGACCTTGCCCCTTTAAAGACAATGCATGCATAATCATTGTATTATGTTTTAGTTTTGTTTGTTTTTAGGTCACCTGAGTAAACTTAGGTGACCTGTTGCTATCCATTTTCGTCCGTCGTCGTGCGCCGTCCGTCGTGCGTTAACAATTTTACATTTTTAACGTCTTCTAAAAAAAACCTACAAGGCTAATTGTTACCATTTTTGGTGTGAGACATCTCTATGGTAAGGGACATCTAAATTGTGAAATTGGTGGCTCTACCACCCCGGGGCACCACAAGTGGTGCCAAATATGCAAAAAGCCAAATTTTCAAAAATCTTCTTCTCTACTCCCACACATGTGAAAAAACTGGTTGCATGTTTATGATGTCCATGAAGCCTTCTACTAAATTTGTGTAATTCATGGCCCCTGGACCAGGGGTTCTGACTCTAGGGTGGGGCTAATATGGCCATATAGTAAAGATGTATTAATATCTTACAAAATCTTCTTCACTACTCCTATATATATTTGTTAAAAACTAAATGCATGATTATGATGTCCATGAAGCCCTCTACCAAAATTGTGAAATTCATGTCCCTGTGTCAGAGGTTCAGGCTCTAGGGTGGGGCCAACATGGCTATATAGTAAACATGTATTAAATCTTAAAAAAATCTTCGTCTTTACTCCGAAACATGTAGGCAAAAAACTGAATACATTGTTTGATGTCCACTAACTCCTCTACCTAAATTGTGAAATTCATGGCCCCTGGATCAGGGGTTCAGGACATGGGGGCAATATGGCAATATAGTGTTAATGCATGTAATGTTTTAATATCTTCTTCTCTTTTCTCACACATCTGTATGAAAAACTGACTTATTATTATGTTTACCAGGAAGTCCTCTACTAAAATGTTAAATTATATGTCCCCTGGAGTATGGGCTTTGACTCTAGGGCAGGGCCAAAATGGATGTATAGGTGTTAATGCATATAATGTTAAAAAATTATCTTCTTTACTCCTACACACCTGAAAGGAAAACTGAATTCATGATTTTGTAGACCAGATCTTTAAGTTTTTCGCCAAAATTATAGGTCTTATAGTTCTTTTGGAAAGATTTCTGGCAGGGGGGTGGTCGTCATTACAAAAAATTATAATTGTTCTACTCCAGAATGAAACCCAATCAAATGAAGATATGAGACTCCTCGACAAGTTTGTGTATAGGTTGTTTGCTACTCAGGTGACCGTTAAGGCCTATTGGCCTCTTGTTATTTGTTTCTTGTTTGTATTTTTTTTTGTATAATATTTTTTTGAAAGATAAAATTATATAAACATGAGTTAAAAGTTAAAAGAAAAAGATGAATTAGAAGAAAACACGTGTATAAAAAAAATCATCATTTTACCTAAATGTGTGATTATGGAGAAGAAAACATCCGTACTTTTTTTGTTTACCTATTACACGTAGCTAGCATTACCTTATAAACGAGGTGCATGTTATAATATATAATAGTACTCGCTATAAAAGTCGTCAGACATAATTTGGGTCAATAAATTATCCTAATATCATTGAATATTGTCTCAAGATGCACAGTAACAAAGATTTCAAACTTATTAATCAGGTAAAATATTTATCTTTACAATCACATTTGCCAAGGCAAGTTGTGAAGAAAATTAATTGCCCTTTCGTTGAATTTTGTAAGATAATCTTGAATCTTAAATATATATTTATTTGAATCTTTTTTAATCAAAGTTTTTTTTCTCTCGTGTAAAACATGTTTTAAATATTTTGTTATACTTTTCTCTGGCCATTCGATTTTGTCAGACACTTTCCTCTACACTGAATATCTTGGTACTTAGAATAAGTTTACCAAATTAAAACTAATATTCATCGTGAATAATAAAATCTAAGAAAGTTAATGTCCATCTTACCTTTTTCATGGCATTAATGATTCATGACAATCTGAAACGCACTACAACAAGCTAGTGTCCAACAGTAAATAGTTAAATGTCGCGAGTACTATAGCTGACGTAAAGGGTTGGGAAAACCCTGAATTCAAGATAATATGAATATGTAAATGTAAAAGCAGTAATTTTGGTAAAAATAACGATGTTAAGCGACTGCATGTACACTGTACAGATTGATTCCTTTATCAAATATTTTGTACACTTTAAACAAGCAGTTGTCCGAAATGAAAGGTATGATAATTTTTTTTTTATAATTGGTCGATAAATCAGCCTAACAATATAAATCATAATACTAAAGAGATCGCCGTTAGTTTCTGTTGCCAATCATAAACAAGTTTTATTTTAAAATAAAAGCCACATATAGGTATATAAATGTTTGTGAAGGAGGAAAAAATAATATTGATTATTATTATTATTTTGATTTTAAAACAATGAAATATAATGGACATTGATATTTTTATCAATCTAATTAAAATTAGACTTGCAATTCCGCCCTCTACGATACGCTATAGCGTATCGTACAGGAGCTTAATTACAAAGATAATTTAAATTAAATTGATATTTTTTTTATATCATTGAACAGTACCGTCAAGTACAACAACTATGTTTAGCATATTTAAACAAACAGTAGATCCTATGCAGATACTATACAATGAGAAAATATATTTTCCACATATATCGAATGGGTTTTAAATTGTTGTCATGATCTTTCAGCTGGAGAGAATCACCAATTACAAAATATATGCTGTGCATTTCAATTATTTTTCAAAACAACACCTTGGTTTTCTAGTATTCAACAGATTTTACAGATTCTTTAAACGGCATTATAGCACTTATTCCATTTACAGTTTTATTGAATGATTCAATTAAATTTGTTTTTTATTAAAGCAAGAAGCATTTTAATAAAAGTGCTAACGTGTTGATTGAAAATAATTTTAAAAATCTAACAATTAGCATGTGATATTATTATCAAAATACACGTTTTTTTTTTTTTGTTTTTTTTTTAGAAAATAGCTTCAAAAAATACTTGTAAAATCTTTTTATTTATTTCATTTCTCAAATTCTTAAACGAATCAGACATTTAAATAATGAGTTGTGAACATATACATGTACTTGTATTCATAATTTATCTTTTTTTATGTATTTGAATTATACTTCCCGTGCTTCAGCCACCTTCAATTCTAACCAATCATTGTCACTGTTTGAATTAAGTTCAGAATAAACAGTGTTTATTTTTCGAGCAATCACTCATTTGTCGAGAGCTGTAAAAATATAAAAAGCAATAATAATCTAAAGAACACTATCTGCTCTTGATAAAAAAAAGAGAAAATCTAACAGTTACGTGACTTTTTGTTATATACAGTGACAATTCTAAACATCGTCATTCCTTAAAACCAGCGCCCCTCAATATCGGCTGATTTAAAGAGTCCCGACCTGCTCCCTCTTTGTTTTTTTTTCTCTATAGACCCTAAGGAAACCGGTGCCACCTAATATCGGACACCGGCTGGTTTTTGTCGATCTGCCGATCTTAAATAACCATGTTAAATTTACCCTCACAAAAACGGCATGAAAACAAAAAGGATGGATACCCGCTTTTACAGAATTTGTGAAAAGAGGAGGGCTATCGTCTAGATCTGTCAAATCATGCAAATGGAACGTTTTTAACCACACCTGAAAATTGCTTTTTAGGGTGTATAGAATTATTCTGAATCTGGATATAGTGATAGTTGATCAAAAGTGGGTTTATTCTTCTTTAAATTCAACTAAATCTTCTTTTTTCATATTTCTTGCAGTTTATTTTAACTACACAGTGTGAAGCCGAATAGACGTACACTATTTTAATTCCACCTGCGATATCAAATGGCAATGATGCACCGACGTATTTGTTGAGATAAATAATTCTTAGGTAACATGACACATTTTAAAGAAAAGAGGGACGATTTTTAAGGGAAGCGAACCAGGTCCTTTATATTCTATATACACACAAAATTTTTTAACCATGCAATGTGTTCTAAAAAAGATATTTGTAACAAAGTGTCAATGTAAACTATGCTGATGTAAGTTCGGTGAGCATGGCTCTAATGACATTTGCGAATATGCCTGTGTTGAAATTATTTTAGAAATATAGTTAAGATTGCATATATTATTAGACATTATTTATCTGTAATTGCAATAGTTTGGTAATAATATAATTATGGGACACGCGTTTACTAGCATGATTAACAAAACAGTACGTGGCTACATGTACCTTGCTACCGTCATATTTTTTCACACTCTGTTTTCTTATTGACCAGAGCTGCGTTTAACAAAAGGGCTTACGACAAAGTCGTAAATATTTTTAGCCTCATGGAATGCCCTTTGGGTAACAAAATTTATATAATACCATTAATTTACCCTTAATTTGATTTCTATAATTATTTTAACTGCCATTAAATTCAAATAATGATTAGTTTGTGATTAATAAGCACGCTTTAATTTGGTCATAATTCGTAACTTCTTTTGTAAAACGCAGCCCAGTTGTTTATTAGATGCCCATTAATCAATTTAAATAAAAAGAATATTTGTTTTTTACCAGTAAGAGTTTTTGTTTGAAGTCTTAGCCATTGTGTCAATTCTGTTAAATACTTTGCCTAGATTAATAAAAAAAAATTATTATAGCTAATCATATATAAAGTTATTTTGACAACAAATCAATACAAAATCTATCAATTCTCTCTTTTCTGATGCATTATACAGAATGTCATAGACTATCTGAAACCATTTTCTCTTTGAATAACTTTTAATTAACTTCAAATGCATTTTCATAAATGTAACTATATGATATGAATTAATTTTTCACTCCACTAATTTCAGAAACATTCATATTTTTTGTTTACAAAGAACTATATGTGATATGATTTTAATTTGGCCCCCATAATTCGCCATTCTTAGAGTGTTTCGGGTAAAATTAAATATTATGTTATTTTTTAGAAGAGTTTACTTATTAGTCTTGGCTAGATACATATCTTATTAAAATATTTGGTTTGTTCAAGCATGCGCTCTGTGTTTTCTGAAAGAAAAACTACCTGAAAACAAGCTGTTTTATGCAAAAAATGCAAAAAATTGCGAGAAAATGTTGTCTTTACAATGTCATATTTCTAAATTGTGGGCACTTGAGTCAAAATGAACATTAAGTAAAACTATCACATATATAAAAGCGTATCTATACAAAGAAAACAAAGAATTACATTAAAATGCTGATGTTCATTTTAGGGGGCCATTTTAGGCCCTTACTATATATAGTCCTTTGGTGGTGTTTATAAAAACACAACAAACTAGAAAATCGCTCCAAATGATGTTCTTTTTGACCGATGAGAACGTCAAGTCGATGAGTAAAATTTCTCACAACTGCCTTTGCATACATCCAATTTTTTCGAATCTTCTCGCAATTTAAAGAATCTGTAGCTTGTTGAGTTGCTTTTTGCAGAGTATTCCTTTTTTATATAATTCATACAACTATATCTGGAGTCTGTATTTGATAATACAGCTTTAAACGGAACTTGTCTGAAATTCAATTTAACCACAGAAATATGATGTTATTTTGTGACATCATAATTTAACCAAAAAAACCCCCAAAACTTACTTATTGCTTGAGTCATAATTTACATCTCTAATTTATACGAATTTCAAATGGTATCAGATGTTCTGGGACACCCTGTTTATGTATAGATTTACACAAAGGTGTTAAATTATTATGCAATTGCTAGTGTTTATTGAAAGTCGGTAAATTATCACCCACTGTAAACCTGCCATTTTGTCTGGTTCGGCAACCTGCCTTTTAAGTGAAGTTTTGTTGTTTATGCGTGGCCGTACCTTACCTAGATTTTCGGGTTTTCAGGCCAAATGATTTTTGAGAAAAGTTCTGCGAAATGGTAATATATTTTCAATAATTTTAAATTAACGCACCCCAAACTCAAAGGCCAGGATGTCGGTCTTTGATGAGCTGGAGACAATTAGTCCAGCTTGTTCTCCAAAGCACCCACAATGTGCTTTATCTAGCAAGATTTAGTTACTTCTCGGGCTTGATATTACATGTATAATTCGATTTTAGCTTAAATCATAAACCGCCTGAAAGCACTTTATCTATCTATCTATCTATCTATCTATCTATCTATCTATCTATCTATCTATCTATCTATCTATCTATCTATCTATCTATCTATCTATCTATCTATCTATCTATCTATCTACTTCAATAATACCTTAATGCTGTTTACAATTCATGAAATGATAGGATGTACTCTATAAGTAATTGCGTATTCAAATTATCTATGAGTTGCAATGCAAACTTATTGAACCTGGCATTTCATTTGTAACAGTGTGAGCATGGTCGCTACGCAAATGCCAATGACACTGAATTTTTAGGGTTCAAACTATATACAGACATCGCATTGATCTAAAAATAATCATATAGAAAACATATAAGGTAAATCTCTTCCACAGAATCTACACAGGTCAAGGCTAACTGGAGATTGTTTTCCCCAAGTGAAATGAAACATTAATTATGAACTATATTGTATGTACGAGGGTCAATCAAAAAATACGAAGACTTTTGTCATATCTATGTTACTTAACGTCATATCATTACTAAATTTGGTAGACATAATTTAACAATAGTTTCAAACAATTTGTTAGAAAAAGGTTAATAAATTTCTTTTTTTCTAAGAATTATTTAGAATTTAATCCTGCAAAAATGAGGTCACGGCGCACGGTCAAAATTTGTGTTATGTCAACAATAAACCATATTATGTTGAAAGTAATATCTCCATAAATTGGGCTTAAAACCAAATAATATTAAAACTTCAAATTTAGTATATTTCTTGGTATTCTATGTACCAAATAATGACGGGATATATTGTTTTGTCGAGCAGATATTAGTAATTTAAGTCAGATAGTCCTCTTTAGAATTGAATTAAAACATCGATGTCGCCGGACGTCACGGCGCAACGAGAAGTACAAATGAAATGGATTTAACTCAGGAAAAAGCCGATACAAGCTGTGAAAATGCACAATGGTGCAAAAAATAAGTCAACAATTATTTGCAAGTTTGTGTTTAATTGTAATAAATTTTGTGGGGGTGGTGGTCATCGTATTTTGAATATAAAACAGTCCGAAAGAGAGTTGAATATCTGTAAATATTTGGTCAAAAAAGAAGTAACGTCAACCGCGTTCAGGGTTATCCTTACTGTAAACTAAGAGATACACGGTTAGAAAATGAAAACTCTGAAGAACTAACTTATGATTCTCGTACAAATGTGTGCAAATAAGATGTTAAGTGGTTCAGTGCCATTTTAAATTGTAAGGAGAAAGGCAAAAGAGACTAAGCATGATTTAAAGATGGGGTAAATCTATAAACTGTGCGTATTTAATCTTGACGTCATGCTTTGAACGTTACCGTGCGCCGTGGTGACAAAACATGTTGTCTTTAAAAACAAAAAAACAAAAATACCGTTTCATCAAATGGACTTAAACTTCGCATATCGATAACATTAGTGTTGGTGCACAGATTAATCTGTTAAGTATGACTTTCATGAAAAATATATGATAAGCAGCCACATTGTCTTCGTATTTTTTGATTGACCCTTGTATAATAATATTGTATTTTACTAAATATAAAGTAGAATTACATATCATCAGGTGAACTGAAATTTTTCCTCCCATCTTGATACTCTGTTATTTATTTCCATTAGAAAAAAGTATATTTAACTTAAGTCCAAATCTTCCATAAAAACGTAAATTTTTATAAAAAACGTGTAAAAAGTGGTGATTACTGATGCATAGAGAATAATACATATCCTTTTCCATATTAACTCGAGACCTCAATCTTAATTTTTACGATATGTTTTCGAGCAAAGTATCATTATATTAAAAAGAAATTTCTTTTTTTGCAAGGTTCTGGTGTACAGTATCCTTACTTTTACCTAACACAAATTTCAACAGAACAGTAGGTATTGTTGTTGAATCGTTTCCCCCGTTTCCAAATAGCATCTGTCTGTTCATAGTTTGACTCAATGCTTGGCCCATCACTACTTTAATAAAGAAAAAAAACTAACAAAAAAAAACCAAAAAAACCCTGAGTGACCCCCCCCCCTCCCGGTCGGCTGGGGATACTGAGGAAACACTGAAAGACCCTGAGGTCGACACCGAAGGTACTAAGAAAACGCTGAGTGGCCCTGAGACCTGCGATTTTCACTAAGGCTACTCATGAAACCTAAGAGACCGTGAGGTCGGCACTGATGATACTGAGGAATCCATGAAGCCACTTAAATTTTCCTCTGGGCTCAAGGTTTGTCCATTAAGTAGCGCATGGTGACACAACAAATTCTGATGCGACTTTTTCAGTCTGACACAAACTCATACCAACCTAAGAATATCACGACATATTAGATTACGGGCCCTTTTAATGCTCTAACGAACTCTGTTATTTACTTAACCTGAACTTGTGATATTTTATACGCAGAAATTTGTAGAAACGCATTGGAATAGAAAATGACAGACAGGGGGTGCATACGTACCCGGATTTGATTTCCAATTAACCCGGCTAAACCGACTGAAATCTAGGTAAGACTACACATGTACATGTATATAGTACTCTAAAAATCCCAATTTTCTGAATGTTCACCTTAAATCTCAAAACAATATCTGTAACAGACAGCAAAGACTTAATTAAGAAAACGGAGTGTTTGTTTGGAGAAACTGATAAAAATTGTCACACGTTGTAACGTACTTTAACTACAATTTACGAATATCTCCGTAGAGTCGGTACACGATCCATTGGTTTAGTGGTATGGCAATCCTTTCTGTGCAAGATTATTAAAATATTTCTGCAACATATCTGAAAAAAAATCCCTTTATAGTTTTCAACTGTATAGCTTTTTTTCTCCATTTTTTTTAATACATTATTTTTTAGTTTTAGTGGCTGTGACTGTAGAGTATGCTAGATAGATAGATAGATAGATAGATAGATAGATAGATAGATAGATAGATAGATAGATAGATAGATATATATATATTTTTTTTTTTGCTCTGGTGTACAGTATCCTTACTTTTACCTAACACAAATTTCAACGGAACAGTAGATATTGTTGTTGAAACGATTCCCCCGTTTTGCGAATAGCATCTGTCTGTTCATAGTTTGACTCAATGCTTGGACCATCACTACTTCCATAAAAAACCCAACAACAAATTCTGATGCGACTTTTTCAGGCTGACACAAACTCAACCTAAGATTATCACGACATATTAGATTACGGGCCCTTTTAATGCTCTAACGAACTCTGTTATTACCTTAACCTGAACTTGTGATATTTTATACGCAGAAATTTGTAGAAACGCATTTGAATAGAAAATGTCAGATAGGGGGTGCATACGTACCCGGATTTGATATCCAAATAACCCGGCAAAATGTATATATATCAGGCTTGGGGTAAGGCTAAATGTAATGGTAATGCATTGCAATGCATTACATGTTTTCAAAGTAATGCTAGTAATGTGTAATGCCACAAATTTAGCATTACATGTAATGGTAATGTAATGCATAACTTTCCAAAATCTAGTGGAATGCTGGCATTACATGGCATTACTTTGCATTACTATGCTTATTTATGCATGTTCACTTTAAAACAATGTGATGAATAAATGAATAACTGAAATTGTATTTAATTAAAATTATTTTAAAGAAGAGAAAAATAATTCTTGAGAAAAAAATGTTTTAGTTGTACATGAATAACATGTAATTAAAAAGAGATTTAAAAATTAATTCTT